>NC_089779.1:19002332-19019832 GCF_040412425.1 Macrobrachium rosenbergii
GGTTCTTAGCCACGTAAAATAAGTCTAATCCTTCGGGCCAGCCCTAGGAGAGCTGTTAATCAGCTCAGTGGTCTGGTAAACTAAAGTATACTTAACTTAAGCACAGAGGCCACTGACTTGAAATTCTGAAGCTTCCAAAGAAATTATGGTGTTCATTAGGAAGAAGTAAGAGGAGATAAAGTTAAATACAGAAAGAAGAGATCCCACTTATTAAAAATGAAAAAACACATCAATAAATAAACCGGAAGTACAAGTGGTATTAAAATTCCTCTGGACGAATAACCTCAGATTCTCTTTCAATATCAACATGGAATCGACGTTCAGGCGACGGACCTAGAATGTACAATACGGGTAGTGCCGTCAAGTGCACTTCACGTGGTGTACTGTAGGCATTACAAGACGCGTTTGCAGCTTCCCTTTATCCGCTAGATGCATCCACTTTCTAGCTGTTTAGATTAATCTCTATTCTTGCTGTCCAACACCTCTAACTATTACTGCCTGGTGTAACTGCGGGTTTTTCTCCCAAATCCGCCTTTAGAACTGGAATATAAGACTTAGGCGCTGAAAGGAAAATTGAGAGTAAGAGGTCTGAAAGGTGTAACAGGAGGATAACCTCGCAGTTTTCCTATGAAGTAAGACGGAAGAAAGAGAATATGATTGGAGGTACAGTAAAAGGAATGAAAGGGGTTATAGCAGCTAGGGACCTAAGGAAGGGACGCTACAAAAAAAACTTTATTGTCTACAGCGCACAGCATGAGGTGCACTGGCGGCACTAACACCCCCCCCCCCAACAGATTGAAAACAGCTTCGTTTTTATAAAAACTAATAATAAAGTAGCCTAACCTGATATACATATGATATTATTAGGGTAAAATAAAGGGCGAGAACAACTTATTTTGATTTGCTGAAACGGCAGAATATGCGATGGGACTTTTTATCAATTCAAAGCGGCCGCCAGAGAGTCAAGAGGTCAAATAAAGGATTTGGCAGGATATGACCTCCAAATCACCTTGATGTTTCTTTTAACTATCTATACATTATGGCTTTTCTGAGAACGTGGGCGCGCGCACACACATGAACACATACATACATATACACATGTATATATATACTGTATATACAGTAAATATATATATGCATATATATACACATATGCAGTAAATATATATTCTCACACACACACACACACACACACATATATATATATATATATATATATATATATATATATATATATATATATATATATATATATATATATATATATATATAGAGAGAGAGAGAGAGAGAGAGAGAGAGAGAGAGAGAGAGAGAGAGAGAGAGAGAGAGAGAGAGAGAGAGAGATTGAAGCTTGTTATCCATATAGTAAATGTAGGTGTAGGAAGAGGTGGTTTGCTGGGTGTCACGCGGCCGTTTGACAGGAGGAGGAATCCTTTCCCCAAGTGAATTATAACACTGATAGGAATAGCACTCGCAGAGAGAGAGAGAGAGAGAGAGAGAGAGAGAGAGAGAGAGAGGGCGGAACAGTCCAACTTGAAGCTTCAATGGACTAACCAGAGAATTTCCAACATCTGAACAACACATCTCGTAGGGGTGTAGTGCCGTCAGTACACCTCATGCGGTGCACTGTAGGCATTACTTAAGGTTCTTCGCAGTGTCCCTTCGGCCCCAAACTGCAACCCCTTTCATCCCTGTTACTCAACCTCATAGGTCCCAGCGCTTGGCCTTTGGCCTAAATGTTATATTTCAAATCCAGTCCCTAACCGTTCACGAGTCCACGACCTGATAATCTCAGTCAGTGAATGGGAATTTTATATTAGAGTAAGCAATTAACTGACAGCGAATCTAAACACTTTAAATACTGATAGAAGTTTAGGTTCAACTTAAAATCCTCCCGAAATATAGAATAATCAGTTGGCAGAAAAGACAGGGGAACCAGGATGAATCCACGGTTCAATAATTGCAGGTTCACGATTCATGTTGAGTAGATTTTTATCATCGCAGAAAAATATACCATTTCTCCTTGTCCCAGGGCCAATTTGTTCTCCAAAATATATAGTTAAACTTTAAAATGTGTAGTGAAACTTGAAAAATATAATGAAACTTCAAAATATACAGTTAAACTTCAAAATGTATAGTGAAACTTCAAAATATATACAGCAAAACTTCAAAATATATAATGACACTTCAAAATATATAGTGAAACTTCAAAATATACAGTGAAAATTCAAATTATATAGTGAAACTTCAAAGTATTTACTGAAACTTCAAAATATATACTGAAACCTCAAAATACCTAGTAAAACTTCAAAATACAGGATGAAACTTCAAAATATATCGTTAAACTTCAAAATATGCAGTGAAACTTTAAAATATATATAGTGAAACTTCAAAACATACAGTGAAACCTCAAAATATGTAGTGAAACTTCAAAATACAGACTGTGAAACTTCAAAATACAGAATGAAACTTCAAAATATGCAGTGAAATTTCAAAATACATATAGTGAAACTTCAAAATATATAGTGGCACTTCACCATATATAAGGAAACATCTCACGCTGATCACGAAAGACGGAGGTAAATAAATTTATGGATTAGCAAATACGAGTCTTGCATCCATGATAGGATGAAACTGAGATTCGTAAAAACTCACGGAGTAGGAAAAATCCTACTCTCCTGGAACGATCTGTGGGGATCCTTCCGCCCCATTCCCCTGGTCCCCCCCATACCTTTCCCCACTCCCCCCCTCAAGGGGTCGTCTTAATCTCAATCGTCCAAAGAATTTCTTTTAGTTACGTGTGGGAATAATAATAATAATAATAATAATAATAATAATAATAATAATAATAATAATAATAATAATAATAATAATCTCATCATTTCATTCTCCTCTTCGAGGAATCTCATTCAGGGGATTATACGCTTCTCATTCTTCTCAATCCTTCCCTTGAATTTCTTTTCCTCCTCCGCTTCGCTCCGTCTTCTTTTTATCTCGCTTATTTCTTTTATCTTCCTTTCTTCTTCTTCTTCATTTTTTCGGGAGGAGGTAACATCCGCATCGCTCAGAACATCCAAGCCACAGGCATTTATTGGCGATCCTGAGTGACTGTTTTTAATGATTTACGTTCGGATCCCACGCTGCGTGGGATCAGGAGGGAATCCGATGCGCTTAACTCTCCATTACCGGGGATCTGGTGCATAAGCGACCTGTCTAGCGGGCGGCGCGTATATAGGATTTCAGGCCTCACCATCCACCTTATCATCTAAAGGATCTTCTTCACTGGTAGAATCCCCAAGTCTATTCGCTCCCACTTTCCAGGGCGGGAAATTTCTCTCAAGGAAAGAGATTTGGACGAGGTCGTTATAGCTTTCAAGGGCTCACCGCAGTTACAACAGGCGGCGGAAAACAAAAAGAGAGAGAGAGAGAGAGAGAGAGAGAGAGAGAGAGAGAGAGAGAGAGAGAGAGAGAGAGAGATGATAAACTCTGCGAAGGTTTTTTTTCTCTTGGAAATGTTGAAATCGCATAGCGTAAAATTCTCAACGAAATCAAAGGTCGTTATAGCTTTCCAAGGCTTACCGCAGTTACAGCGGAGAGAGAGAGAGAGAGAGAGAGAGAGAGAGAGAGAGAGAGAGAGAGAGAGAGAGAGAGAGAGAGAATGATATACTCTGCGAAGGTTTTTTCTGCTTGGAAATGTTGAAATCGCAAAGCGTAAAATTCTTAACAAAATCAAAGGTCGTTATAGCTTTCCAAGGCTCACCGCAGTTACAGCAGAGAGAGAGAGAGAGAGAGAGAGAGAGAGAGAGAGAGAGAGAGAGAGAGAGAGATGATAAACTCTGCGAAGGTTTTTTCCTCTTGAAAATGTTGAAATCGCAAAGCGTAAAATTCTTAACAAAATCAAAGGTCGTTATAGCTTTCCAGGGCTCACCGCAGTTACAGCACAGAGAGAGAGAGAGAGAGAGAGAGAGAGAGAGAGAGAGAGAGAGAGAGAGAGAGATTCAAGTGTACTGTCACTAGACAGGAAAAATAAACGGCACTTGAAAGTGGCACAGTCAGCCTGACCTCACCTCACCTTAGAAGTAATAAAGAAGTGATCTCACCCCGAAAAATATCAGTCTTGGCATATATCCAATATTAATCTTTATTATATTTATCATTATTTAGAAGATGAAGAACCGTATTCATAAGGAACAAGCCCACCAAAGGGGCCATTACCTGGAAATTCAAACTTCCGAAGAATATTATGGTGTTCATTCGAAAGAAGTAACAGGAGGTAATGGGGAAAACAGAAAGAAGAGATCACGTATTAAAAATGGGAGAATAAATTAACAATAAATGAATAAATATGAAAAAATTTAAGTAATGATTAAAATACAATCCGCTTTACGTAGATGCCTACTGCTACATTCAAAACTTAGAAAGAAGGTCCGTACCAGGTAGTGCCGTCAGTGCACCTCACGCGGTCCACTGTAGGCATTACTTTAGATTAGTGACAGCGTCCCTTCGACCCATAGCTGCAACCCCTTTCATTCCTCTTACTATACCTCCGTTCCCATTCCCTTTCTTCCACCCTCTCCTAGCAATTGCTCCAACATTATTTGCACAGCTGATTGACCTCATAGGTCCCCGCGCTTGGTCTTTGGCCTAAATTTGATATTTCAATTCCTGTTCCTAACCATGCACGAGCTCACAGACCAGATACGATTAGTCAGTGAATGGGAATCACTTTATATAATCTACTGGAGTGGACGTGCGTTGTTGGACTGCATGTTTCCTGAACTGATATCACAAAACTGAGTATGTTCCGAAGCTTTTGGACCTGAAATAGATAAATATACACCAAAAATATAACATAAATAGATATATATACACCAAATATAACATAACCTTTAGAAATTACTCCGATATTCTTTTGTCTGGTGGTAGGTTAATGTGGCTTTTTCTTAGCAACATTCGCTTCAGGGTGTGACGTCCCTGCCTACAAGAGCTGAGGCTGATTCACATTATACCATCACGTCACCGACACGTCACGTCACGTCACCGTCCCATCATCAGCCGTGCCTTGTATTCACACTATCCATCACGATCCCCGTTGTTCAGTTCGTGCCCAACCTCCCGGTAGTCATGGCGCCTCACAGATTTAGCGTTAAGAAACTTGCATTATAAGCACCGTCACGTCACGTCAAAATATTCTTTCCAAGGAAACATGTCGTGAAGTGACGGTGGATGCCGTGTGCTTGATGGTGTGAACAAGTCCATTTGATTGCATGTAAGATATACTCACGTACTTTGACGTGACGTGAAGTGTCGGTGACATGATGTTATAATGTGAATCAGCTTTTTTAGGGTCGAAGAGACTTTAATCTTGGCAGGAAAATATTCTAGGAGAAGGACGCCCCGAAATCAGCGGGTGGAAGGGACACTTCAGTCTTGGCAGGCAAACCTTCAAAGAGAAGGCTACTCTGAATACAAACTTTGTTCTCCAACCATCGACTGTGCCATAGCCATTGTACCGTGGCCTTCCATGGTCTTGGGTTTGAGTTCCCTTGCTTGAGGGTACAACCAGGCATTTTTCCTCTTTTTCGTTCACTTTCTTGTTATTTTTCGAAAGGTGCGTAGGACAGGCTGATGGGAAAGAAAAAGTTGCTTGGTTGATTGTCGGGAAAGCGCCTTCTATGCCTAATCTTTTCCTTATCTCTTTTTATAATCTATTCAATCCACCGTGACTGCCCTCCCCAAGTCGTTGTGGCAAACCTGGCGGGTTTGTTTTTTGCATTGGGAGGTGTCCCGGCTCCACTTTGTCGACCAATTGCTTCCGGTGCTTATTTTAATGACATACGAACAGCTTTAGTCATCCTTTTAATGACATTATTGTAAATACCGTAAATACTGTTGTTGTTGATTCTATCGTTTGTTGTTTATTGATTTTTCCTGTTGTTGTTGTTGTTAGGATTCTATTTATTAAATTTGCTTCCGATTTCATGTTAATTCAAATCCTTTCGGGAGACATTGAGCTGAACCCTGGGATAGCTACTCATTACCGTAAGAAATATTGCAGAGTACTCTACTCAAATATTCGAGGCTTAAGGTCAAATCTTCTTGATCTCCTGAATTGTGCCCGTAATTACGATTTGATGCTTTTATCTGAGACACTTGCTTAGTAGTAACAAGTCAAAGATTTAGTTTTAATCCCAGGGTTTGGTGACCCCGACTTTATTTAATCATCGTACCATCCCACACACGCAAGGCATGGCTGTATACACTACATCTTGACGGCCTATGTACCGTCAGAAAAACTTGAAGTGTAGTTACCATGAAGTTCTTTGTATTAAGATATTCAGTAAGTTCTACAGTGTCTATGTATTTGCTGTTTACCGCAATCCAAATATAGTCGATTCAATATGTGACTGTCTTCTGGAAAGGATGCGTATGGCTCATTCACAGGATTCAAAAGTTTCATTCATTTATTGGAGGAGACTGCAGTGCAAAGCATAGTGAGTGGCTGAATTCAAATTCCAAAGGTCAACATGGCATGTCTGCTCTTGAGTTCTATGTATCCTCCGATTTTGCCCACCTAATTGAGGAACCAAAGTATACTTCTGGTAACAGATTAGACCTCATATTCGCAGACGTTCCAGCAATTGCCAAGCCCAAGGTCTGTGAATATATAGGCACTTCTGGTCACCGCGCCATTGAGATGGACATGTCTGTCAATCAGTATATTCCTAATTCCACCGCTGGAAAAACAATCTGGCTGAAATCCAGAGACAACTGGGGTCGCGTTATTGAAGCTTGTCCGACACTTAATATTTCAGATGCTATCTCGTATCCAAATCCCAATAAGTTAAATGAAAATTTTTTGGAAGCTTGAATTTCAAGTCAATGGACCCTGTGGTGGGCTTGTCCCATAGGAATAGGGTTCATCTTCTGAACAAATAATAATAATAATAATAATAATAATAATAATAATAATAATAATAATAATATATGAAGGGAGTAGACCCTCTTTTAAACAGGTCTTATTAAAAAGGATGGCTGTATTATGCTAATTTATTTTATATAGTGTCTTTTCTATCTTCCTTATGATTCGCTTTTCAGGCTCAGCGATGTTAGTCAGCAACTGGCCGATATTCATGTGGGAAAAGGATAGTGTGCGGAATATGGGAAGTCTTTTATTAAAATATCCAATCAGAAATCGTTCGTCTGGATTCAGGTTCTATTTTAGGTACCGTCGACATGTTTCGACCAGCTCGTTGGTCATCCTCTCGACGTGGTTGCAGAAGGTCTGAAGAAACGAGGTGCTCGGGTTGGTATTTATAGGGGGGTCTTGATCGCGAGCACATCGACCTGGGAAAATAGGCTCCGCCCGAGGGTACATGCCCCGGGCAGCCAATCATAATTCAGCACCGATCAAGACCCCCCTATAAATACCAACCCGAGCACCTCGTTTCTTCAGACCTTCTGCAACCACGTCGAGAGGATGACCAACGAGCTGGTCGAAACATGTCGACGGTACCTACAATAGAACCTGAATCCAGACGAACGATTTCTGATTGGATATTTTAATAAAAGACTTCCCATATTCCGCACACTATCCTTTTCCAACATGAATATCGGCCAGTTGCTGACTAACATTGCTGAGCCTGAAAAGCGAATCATAAGGAAGATAGAAAAGACACTATATAAGATAAATTCGCATAATACAGCCATCCTTTTTAATAATAATAATAATAATAATAATAATAATAATCTTTGGAAGACTGAATTTCAAGTCAATGGCCCCTATGGTGGACTTATTCCATATGAATAGGTTTCATCTACTGAATAATAACAATAATAATTCTGAGACTTTAACAGCTTTTGTTAATTAAATCTGAACAATCTGCACTTCAATAATCTTTCCTTTAAGAAAGCAGCTGTGTAAAAATCAATACTTTATGGAACGAAACAGGCAAAACAAAAAATGCTCAAATTGACTGTTTCGTTGCTCCTCGTATCTGAGACTGGAAATGATGCATTGGGAAGGAAGTTTTAATTTCCTTAACTCGATCTGAATAGTTGACGCCATTTGCATTTCGCTTATATTAGAGAGAGAGAGAGAGAGAGAGAGAGAGAGAGAGAGAGAGAGAGAGAGAGAGAGAGAGAGAGAGAGAGAGAGTGTAACTGCCTGACTTGTTTTCTCAAAACTGAAGGATTTGTTTACTTTGTACTGAAGAGGAGAGAGAGAGAGAGAGAGAGAGAGAGAGAGAGAGAGAGAGAGAGAGAGAGAGAGAGAGAGAGAGAGTAACAGCCTGACTTGTTTTCTCAAAACTGAAGGATTTGTTTACTTTGTACTGTAGAGAGAGAGAGAGAGAGAGAGAGAGAGAGAGAGAGAGAGAGAGAGAGAGAGAGAGAGAGAGAGAGAGAGAGACTGCCTGATAAGTTTTCTCAAAACTGAAGGATTTGTTTACTTTGCACAGTAGGGAAGAGAGAGAGAGAGAGAGAGAGAGAGAGAGAGAGAGAGAGAGAGAGAGAAAAAAGTTAAGTATACCTTAGTTTTACCAGACCACTGAGCTGATTAGCAGCTCTCCTAGGATAGAGAGAGAGAGAGAGAGAGAGAGAGAGAGAGAGAGAGAGAGAGAGAGAGAGAGTTCGGCAATAACTTTCATCCTTTTTGTAACGGAAAGTTGGAAAAAATAACAAAACTTCGCTCAGCTGTACAGCGTCATGAACTAAATTGAATATCTGCAAAGATATTCAATTTCGTAGCTAGATTTCAGGTCTTCTTTCATAAATTGGAACTTCAGAAGTTCAAGCGAAGATGCAATGCATTACTACCCTAACACTAGTCTTCTTGTATTTTAACACTTTTGTTATTTATTTATTTATCTATACATTAATTATCTTTTTTAATAAATGGAATCTCTGCTTTCTGTATAATAGACACCTTAATATTCTTTGGAAGCTTGAATTTCAAGTCAATGGCCCCTGTGGTGGGGTTGTTCCATATAGGTTTCATCTGCTGAATAATAATAATAATAATAATAATAATAATAATAATAATGCTGTATATCAGGTCCACAATAATATTCAATGGTGAATTCTTGTTGATTTTATAAAAAAGTTTTTTTATAAAATCAACAAGAATTCACTAATGAATATTATTGTGACCTGATATACAGCATATCCTGTTCTCGATCTAGAGGAGAAAGACCTAATAATAATAATAATAATAATAATAATAATAATAATAATAATAATAATAATAATAATAATAAAATCTGAAGAGGGGTTCTCTCTGACAGCCACTGGGTCCTGTCCTCGAGCATGGATTCTCCTGATAAGAATCCACGTTGCATCTTTTCACTCTGCAACTTCTTCCTCTTCCGAGAGTCGAAACATTTTTATAACTTGAATCTTGTTCTCCCTGTGGATGGGAATTTATTGTATATAACTTTTCTCTCTCTCTCTTTCTTTTTCGGTATCAATGTTTATAATAACCTCTCTTTCTCTCTCTCTCTATATATATATCAATATATTTATAATAATCTCTCTTTCGATTCAATATCTATAATAATCTCTCTCAATCTTTCGATATCAATGTTTATAATAATCTCTCTCGCTTTCCATATCAGTTTATAATAATTTCTCTCTCTCTTACTCACTCTTTCGATATTAATGTTTATATATATCTCTCTCTCTATCTTTCTCACTCTTTCGATATCAATGTTTATATCTCTCTCTCTTTCGATATCAACATTTATAATAATCTCTCTCTCTTCCTCTCTCACTGGATAAAAATAATTATAACTTAACGTCCAGTAATACTGTTATAGAACTCTTCTCTCTCTCGCCACAAGTATTTAAAATAATCTCTCATTCTCTATCGATATCATTATCAACACTTATCCATCTACCTCTCTTTCTCTCTCTCACTAGATGAAAATGCTTATAATAACTTTATGTTCCAATACTACTGTCATATAACTTTTCTCTCGCCATCAGTATTTGTAATAATCTCTCTCTCTCTCTAGAAAATAATACTTATAACTTTACGTCTAGTACTACTTATCGAATTTATTTTCTTTCAAGCGCACTCTTGAAGGGTAGACTTGAAAACACACACACGCAAACACACACACACACACTCACACAAACGAATTACTTTCGAGAGCAGCAACGTCCTCACTTCGGAAATGACGCACAAAGCAGCAACAACAACTCAACCTCCACCCCCCCCAACCCCCACAACACCCGCTTCAGAGGGGGAGAGAGGCGTGTCGAGGGTGCTTGATTACGCTCTGGCCCTTTATATGCTAAAGTACAAGAACCTCCTGCCGACAACGAAGCAGGAGACAAGTTTTAGGTCAAGAGACCTCTGGAGTGCCTTCTCGATCCCGAGTTAAGCTCGACTAAGCCTCCAGCCCGATACACAGGCGGCAGACCGTTCGCGCTCTGACGCCTCTCTCTCTCTCTCTCTCTCTGGGGGAGAGCCGTAGGATTATCTTGCATTATCGAAGATAGGCCAAAGGGAGGAGATACACTGATGCATCTTCTTTTTTTTTTTTTTTGATGTTTTCGGCAGAGCGGGCAACAAATGTATTATACTCTATTGAGTCTATTCTACAGGTAGGACCCCCCCCAAGGTGAAGAGATATCTTTTACCTTTTTTCCATGTTTTCGGCAGAACAGGTGACAACTGTGTTACTCTATTTCAAAGGTAGGACCCATTTCCCACCACCCCAAGGTGTGATAGTCTTTTAACTAATTTACCTATGAAGGCATTACGACGAGATATATTGAAGGTATTACATAGAGATATATTTCACCTTTTTTTCATGTTTTCGGCAGAGCAGGTGACAATTGTATTACTCTGTTTTAAAGGTAGGACCCATTCCCAACACACCCCCCAAAAAGGTGTGATAGTCTTTAAACTATTCAGTAAAGATTTGGCAGTCTTTATCCTATTTACTTATGCAAGTAACACTTTTCCTGATTGCTTATTGAACGGAATGGAACATAGTATTTAGGCCGAAGGCCAAGCGCTGAAAGGAAAATCAAGAGTGAGAGGTTTAAAAGGTGTAACAGGATGAAATCCTCGCAGTTTCACTATTAAAAATTGTTAGAAAAGGGTGGAAAGTAAGATGAGGAAAGACTATGAATGGAGGTACAGTAAAAGGAATGAAAGGGGTTGCAGCTAAGGGCCTAAGGAAGGGACGCTGCATAGGACCTCAAGTAATGCCTACAGTGCACCACTCTGCGGGGGGGGGGTTTCAATAATTACTGTGACAATGCTCCACTTGGAAGTAACCTCTAAAACGACGTTGCCTACGACGGGAAAAGAAGGGGAACACGTCTCCCCCCCTCCCCCTTAACACATCATACCTTATTTGCTGTTGTTCCCGCTCGAGAGTATGATCAAATTCAGAAGTAAAAGTAATTACATAAATAATGGTAGTCCTTTTTCAAAAGAGAGAGAGAAAAAATTATGACAAATATTTATAGAGCAGTTCTCGTCAGAATTGGACTGAAGGCCTACCTTAGCAAACTCAGTGCAAACTCCACGAGTCATCATACAAACTCCTCTTGTCTTTGATCCAAAATCATCTGAGCATCTTCTTTCAAATTTCTTGTCTAAATACAAATCAAATGTCGGACCTAAAAGAATCCTTTTTCTTTTTGCTTTCTTTTTTTCTGTTCCAACCTGGAAAAAATACAAAAAAAAGGGTAGAATTGAAACACGCTTCAAATTCCACTTCTGTTATTTACATGAGAAACAACACAACAATAAACATACTGGAGACACAGGTACGATAACTTACAAGTAGAATCAGAATGACTATTATGCGTGGCTAACATCATCTTTGCGAATTTGAAGATCTCGGACAATACATTTTATTTTATTTCCCAACTATTCAGCAAAGTAGCCTTTACACACAAAGGACTCGCTATAAAAGAATGATGAATCAATGATTTTCTTTTATTTTTCTATATATATATATTTTTTTTGCAATGGAGAAGCAACAATGGTGTGCTCTTACACATAGGTTATCGTGCATCCGGCTGGCTGGAGCCATCACCACCCCGCCAAAACTTTTACAAGATGGCAACACATCGGTTCTTCTATTGCGCTTATTACCCATCCATAGAAGGGTGGCAAGAAGCTCCTGTTTTACAAACTCTAAGAGAAAAAAGGGTCTCGTGAATGCTTCATGCTTCAGTACAAGATGCACGATAAACACCTGGATTGAAAAAAGGATTGAGAATCGAATGTCATCCTAAATACAGACCACTTGGAAACTCACTAAACAACTCGTATTTAAAAGACGCGACATCTTGACGAGTCAGTTACCGGACATTCGAGATATCTAACTCGGGACCTTTTCACTCAGTGGCTTCGTTTGTCCCAGCCAATGGCGAAGGTCATTTCTTTTTATTTAAGTACTTTGCCGCCCTTGAGGAACAGTGCAGGTCAAGGGGTAACTACCACATGCAGAATGAAACCGCCGATAGCTACCTTATTGATATCCATTTGAAGCTGTTCGGTTAAAAATCTACGCGCAGTCTTATTGTCAACAAATATCTTTTCTAATACTGATTGGAGAAGTTGTACAATACACACTTAGAGCAGCAGTGCATAGGCCAAGGGCAAGTCGGAGAGACCGCGGTGGATGGCCTCAACGCTCTTTTAAAACTAAATTTGAGACGGTCGCAGACAGGAATTATCTATTGGCTATTAAATCAAAGTCTTCTAAGGGAAAATCTGGTTGTTTTAGAAATGCAGTCAACGATATTAGCAAATCGAAAAATGGAATGGCACAGCATATGACGTAAAAAAATAAAAAAAGGTAAAAAAAAAACCATGGAAATCGTCCATCTCTGGTCATCTTCCTTTTCAACTTTTTCTCAAATCCATCCACCGTCATCCCCCAATGCCGTCAGCCAAAATATATATACACTGCTGCTTTATAACAGACAGACACGAAGAAGGTTAAAAGACTATGTACAGACATGAAAGAAGAATCACCGATACCCAATTCCAATCGACTTCTTGATGAAAAAATTCGTAGTTTATCAGCCAATCAAGTGACTATACAGTCGCTGCATATTTAAAATATCACTACACGATTTTTTCCTGTGATATTTTAAGAACACGGTAAGACCGTTTGAGGCGTCTGGGTGATTCTTCTTCTACCGGGAATGACTGAAGAACTAAATTTCTCTTTTTTTTTATTTGTTTTAATCATTTTAGAATAATCGTTGGAAGCCTGTGAGAGTAAGTGATTGCAAGCCAGTGATTGTCTCTCAGTAAAACATGAATTCAAACCAACAGAACATAGAGACCACTTTTATTTCTTCGCTGGTGGATACTTGTGGTCCAGTGGGAAAGGGAACTTTGTAAAAGCACAGACAATGAAATAAAAAAAAATACACAGTATCGAAAATGTAACGTTGCTACATGAATACGTGGAAATGTTCGGCGAAATTTGTCATTTAGGCCTACATGGAGAAATATTTGAGAAAATAATAATATTCACAATCCTACTGTGATTATACTCCAGCTAATATGTTATTGAATTCAAACTTAATTAACTCAAACTGTTTCCTGGTTGGCAACTGGAAGAAACAAATTCAGTCAAACACGAACTTAGGCTCATTCTACACCAACTTAGGCCTACCTAATAAATAATGACTAGATATCTTGAAAGGTACGTTGGTTTCGTCTTAACGAAAATGCAGTCTGAACGAATGAAATGTAAATCAATAAAAGGCTTTCGAAGCAAGAGCAACATGGCCACCAATTATGCTGTGAATGGAATGTAGCGAAGTACGGTACAGCGAGACTCATGGTACTAACAGTGGTCATTCAGTATCTTTCGTTTTACGTGTCTGATTGGTGACGGGTGTGCAAATGTGTCTAGCCTATGGAAGGAGAGAGAATAATCCATATATCGAAAGATATTCACTCTATAATACAGCTATGCATTTACCTTTGGCCTCTAAATGATTAATTAATGATCATGGAATCGATAAAAACATACGTAAAATCCCTACTCTAAGAGTGAGCTATACATTGAACACTGAGTGACTAGCGAGAAGTTTTATCCTCTTCTGAAAGGGTAATGAATGTCTCTAATCATTTCTCCTGCGGCGTCGCCGTCGGAATACATAAATGAAATCCAAGACGAGAAACAAAAGAGGGGGTTAATGACACAAGCGCAAATCATCACAAATCATAATATCACATTGAACGTGTGAGTAAGTGAGTGAGGCTGACTTTATTAAAAGGCGAGCGTTTGACTCCAGTTCTGTTTTTGGCAACAATAATATCAGAAGTCGCGACAGCCACCGGGGGAAGAGGAACGCTGTTCCGTTGGTAGAGGGAGAGGAGGAGGAGGAGGAGAAGGAGGGGGAGGGAGTATGAGGAGGAGCAGGAGGAGGAGGAAAGCCCCTCTCGTCTCCTCCCTAACAGTGCCATCAGCCCCAGGGCCCCAGAAACGACCGCTATCAACCCTCCTTGGGTCGCACCTCCTCTCTGGCGGCCATTTCTGCTCGAGGCTCTTGCTGGATTGCCTGCTGGCCCTCGCCGCCGCCGCGCCCTCCTTCGGCGCGGGGGGGAGCGGTGTGGGCTGACTCGGGGGTAGCAGGGCGGTGGTGCTCCTTCCTCGAATGGTCGTGGCGGATGTCGTCTCCGCTCTCGCCGCCTTCCACCTTGTGTCCGTCGATAGTGCGGTAGATTTGGGTGAGGTGTTTGAAGATGTACTGAGGACCCAGCCCCTCGCGGGCGCTGCTGGCGCTCCCGCTGCTGCTGCGACTACAGCTGCGGCGGTCTCCGTTCTCCTCGTCGCTGGTGTCGGCCGTGTCCGGGTGTGGCCTCGACGGTGGGTGGAATGCGGACACCCGATCGTCGCCGCCCTGGAGGACGCCCATCGAGGGCGGGGCCGACACCGGGGGCAGCTCTTCGCGAGGAGGTCGGGAGTCTAGGAGTGTGGGCGAGTTTCGCGATGTGACAGACTTGGAGGTGGGGATGGAGGAGTGGGAGGAGGTGATGGGTGGGTGGAGACCCAGCCCACCTCCGCCGCCTCCCCCTATGGTCGTCTCTTTGTGTTGGAGAGCCTGGGTGGCCGCCATCGTGCGGAGCTGGCCTGCTAGACGCAAGTCGAGGAGTAGTCGGTAGGGGTCGAGGGGAGTGGGCGGGACGTGGGCGGCCAGAGGTACTTGTGGGCGGAGGAGTGATGCCCTGGAGCTCCATGGGTTCAGCACGTCGTGTGGAGGCGGCACTGACGAGTGTAAAAAGGGCGCCTGCATAAGAAAGGGTGCCGGAAGAGCCTCCGGCGGGTGCTGCTCGCTCTCCCGCCCGTCTGTGTCGAGGCGAGGCCTCTTGGCACCGCCTTCGTCCTCGCTGGAGCTGAGAGCCGACACGTCGGAGAAGAGGGAGCGCTTCACGCCCTTCTCGGGATGCAGCTGCGGCGCCGCCGGGGAGCGATGCGTAGCAGCTGCCAAGTCCAGCGGCGGGGGCATGACGGTCGGGGGCAGGGAGGGCGGCGGCGGGGGGGCGCTCTTGGCCAAGAGGGCGGCGCGGATCTGCTGTTGCAGAGTCTGGTCTGGTGGCAGGCCGGGCGTGCCGGCCCGGGGCGCCATCCGCCGCAGGAGGTCGCTGAAGAAGTTGCCGGGGAAGGGCGTGGACATGTTGAAGAGGTAGGGGGGCGTGGCGGAGACCAGCTGCGACACGAACTGGAAGGTGTTGAAGTTGTGCAGGTGTCGGGGCGGGGCGTCGCCAGAACCTCGGACTCCGCTCAGGTTGGCCTCCGGCGTCGCCATCTGTCGGGGGGAGAAAATCAGACATTTCAGGACGCGGGCATTGTGGGTGGACATTCTTAATTTCAGAAAACGGACATGATAAATATCAGGAAACAGGCATTGTGGGTGGATATTAAACATTTCAGAAAACGGACATTGTGGGTGGACATTAAACATTTAAAAAAACAGACATCATAAATTTCATAAAACGGGCATTGTGGGTGGACATTAAACATTTCAAAAAACGGACATCATAAATTTCATAAAACGGACATTGTGGGTGGACATTAAACATTTCAGAAAAGGGATATAATAAATTTCATAAAACGGACATTGTGGGTAGTCATTATTAATTTCAGAAAACGGAATTGCAAATATCCGAAAACGGACATTGTGGGTGGACATTAAACATTTCAGAAAACGGGCATCATAAATTTCAGAAAACGGACATGACAAATATCCGAAAACGGACATTGTGGGTGGACATTATTAATTTCAGAAAACGGACATTACAAATATCCGAAAACGGACATTGTGGGTGGACACTGAACATTTCAGAAAACGGGCATTATAAATATCAGGAAACGGACATTGTGAGTCGACATTATAAAATAAAAAAATAAAAATATGTTAAAATATTCCAATTTCTGGTATCTGCAAGATTATCAAGCAAATGAGTGAATTATCTTTTACTGAACTCTTAAAAGGACATTGTGGGTGGACATTATAAAATAAATTAAAATAAAAAATGCTTATGAATTCCAATTTCTGGTCTAAGCAAGGTTATCAAACAAATGAATGAATGAATATATATATATATATATATATATATATATATATATATATATATATATATATATATATATATATATATATATATATATATATATATATATATATATATATAATCTTTATTGGGCTCTTCAGAAAAACATTTTACGATATAAGGCCCTTTCCTACAGCTGAACTGTTTTAACCTCATTGTCTTACATTAGAGAGAGAGAGAGAGAGAGAGAGAGAGAGAGAGAGAGAGAGAGAGAGAGAGAGAGAGATTACACTATTTCTATTCATTTTATAAATAGGACAAATTCTTGATATTTTTTTCCGGTGAACCGACATCCTCTTCAAAGAACCCCCGTAGGAGGGTAGCGCCGTCAGTGCATCTCGCGTGGTGCACTGTAAGCATTACTTAGGGGTCTTCGCAGCGTCCCTTGGGCCCCTAGTTGCAACCTCTCTCTCATTCCTTTTACTGTACCTCCGTTCTTAGTCTTCCTTCCATCTTACTTTCCTCAACCTTTTCCTAACAACTGATTCATAATGCAACTGGGAGCTTTTCCTCCTGTTATGCATTTAAAACCTTTTTACTGTCAATTTCCGTTTCAGCGCTGAATGACCTCATAGGTTCCACAGCCTGGCCTTTGGCCTAAATTCTAAATATTCTATTCTTCTATTCAAACGAAAGTGGTGACTTTTAACACAGACTTCCCGAAAGGAAAACAATTTCTCCCAGCTTTATATTTCGTTAAAGTAACTCAAAATGTCAGAGCAGAAAACGGAATACATTAAGAGAAACTAAAAATAAGAATTCTCCGCAATTCTCCAGTAAAACAAATATATAAAAGTATTACTGAGGCCCAGTGTACAAAAATCATGCCAAAAACGTAAAAAAATATAAATATATCTATAAACAAGTGAAAAAATGTATTCCGTGCCCAGCCAG
>NC_089779.1:19022332-19024832 GCF_040412425.1 Macrobrachium rosenbergii
CGAGTGCACATATCATCAACTTGCAGTGCTCAAAAACACAATGATTCACTTCTGAAACTAAAAAGAAAAAATGCTTCAAATACTTAATTTTTATTAGATTATGAGAAAAACGATTTTGTTACTGGCTCGGCACATTTGCCTGTTATGTTAGTTACTTAACTATGGCACAAATATTGCGTAGATTTATCAAATAACTAAAAAAGTCTATGCCCCTGGGAAACGGGTAACAATGGGGAGAGAGAGAGAGAGAGAGAGAGAGAGAGAGAGAGAGAGAGAGAGAGAGAGAGAGATAAATAATTCGTTTCCATAATAGGAGTCTGTCAGAAATAACTTCACATTATCAGATCAAAACCCTAGTGACAAACGGGAAGAGAGAGAGAGAGAGAGAGAGAGAGAGAGAGAGAGAGAGAGAGAGAGAAATAATTCGTTTCCATAATAGAAGTCTATCACAAGTAACTTCACATTATCAGATCAGAACCCTAGTGACAAAACGGAGAGAGAGAGAGAGAGAGAGAGAGAGAGAGAGAGAGAGCAGGTACACCTGCGCGTTTGTGAACATACCAGGTGACCACGTATGAACATACATCTGCGTTTCCCCTCATCAACCAAGCTATAGAAATTGGCACCCAGTCCTCTCCAAACACTAAAAAAAAAAGGTAAATAAAAAAAGGGCGAAATAACGCTCGGCTGAATTCGGAGGCGTCACAAAAATGAATATTAGAAATGAATATTTACCGAGGCGGCCGAGACGCCCGCTGCCAATTCATATCTAATGGAGTGGTGTCGGGCGGCGCGCGCTACGAAGAATTCCGCCCCTTTTGTAATATGTATCGCCCTCTGGGATAGTGCTATCGAGGTCGTTCTCGCCACCGAGATAAATAGATAAATTCATCAACACCGAGTTGAGAAATTCGAGATGTTGTCTAATATAACACATATATATTTTTTTCTTTTTTAATAGGTGGGATCTCTTCTTTCTATTTTTCCATTTACCTCCTGTTATTTCTTCCTAATAAACACCATATTCTTTGGAAGCTTGAATTTCAAGTCAGTGGCCCCAGTGGTGGGCTTGTTCCATATGAATAGGTTTCGTCTTCTGAATAATAATAATAATAATAATAATAATAATAATAATAATAATAATAATAATAATAATAATATTCCTTGGAAGCTTGAATTCCAATGGCCCCTGTGATCGGCTTGTTCCATATGAACAGGTTTCGTCTTCTGAATAATAATAATAATAATAATAATAATAATAATAATAATAATAATAATAATAATAATAATAATAATCCTTGGAAGCTTGAATTTCAAGTTAATGGCCCCTGTGGTGGGCTTGTTCCAGATGAATAGGTTTCATCTTCTGAATAATAACAATAATATCTAATTCAGATTCACTTTCAGGTGGGAATATGAAAATGATAAGTCTTCATATTTTGTGTAATTTAACACATCTAATTCAAGTTCACTTTCAGGCTGGAAGATAAAAATGAGTTTTCATATTGTGTCGGTGGGCAGAAATCAATTTAGCCTTTTCAATTTCGAATGTAAATATCTATACGTTGCAGCTGACAAAATTCAACTCGGATTTCTGTGTGCAGAGAATTTACAGCAGTCATTTCTCGAGGGTATGTCAAAGGATTTGAGGCGCACTCAGAACAGGATAACATTAATGCAAAATCGCTTGAAATTCAATTCTGTTTATCTGATATATATAACCTAGTGATGTCTTTATTGTTATTATTATTATTATTATTATTATTATTATTATTATTATTATTATTATTATTATTATTAAGAAGATGAACGCTATTCATTATTATTATTATTATTATTCAGAAGATGAACCCTATTCATATGGAACAAGCCCACCAAAGGGGCCACTGACTTGAAATTCAAGCTTCCAAAGAAAATTATTATTATTATTATTATTATTATTATTATTATTATTATTATTATTATTATTAAGAAGATGAACGCTATTCATTATTATTATTATTCAGAAGATGAACCCTATTCATATGGAACAAGCCCACCAAAGGGGCCACTGACTTGAAATTCAAGCTTCCAAAGAATATTATGGTGTTCATTAGACAGACGTAACAGAAGGTAAAGCGAAATGAATAAAGAAGAAATCCCACGTATTAACAAAGAAAAAAAAATAGATAAACAGATAAAATGAATTACAATGCAAGAAGAGAAGTATTAGGGTAGTAATGCATTGCACTGCACCCAATAACTATTTCGAATTCACTTCAAAACTCTCTTTCCTCCTCCTCCTCCTCCTCCTCCTCTGTTCTCGTTTCGTACAACAAATCCTCTCGGAATCATACCGCCTGAATTATAAATTAAAATGGCGCACCTGAGCAACCAGTCATTTCGGAGTTTCTCTCTCCTTGTCATCAGAGTGACATTCTGTCCGTTTAATTATTCCTTCAACATATCTAATTACCTCCGCTGCTGGTGGAGGAGGAGGAGGAGGAGGAGGAGGAGGAGG
>NC_089779.1:19029832-19052332 GCF_040412425.1 Macrobrachium rosenbergii
ATGTATATATATTAGATAGATAGATGAATATATAGAATAATAGATAGATATCCAACAAAAATAGAAAATTCATAATGAAAATATACACGGACAAAAATACCATATTATATATATATATATATATATATATATATATATATATATATATATATATATATATATATATATATATATATATATATATAAATAGATATACCAAGTGACACTACTAAATTTACAATGTAAATATACATCTCAAATAAATATAAAAATAAACAAAAAATCCTAGTTTGAATGTCCATGAAGAGCCAGCACTGAGGGATTGTGAGAAAGAGCCTCAGTGAAGAAGGGGATTGTGGGAAGACGCCAATTGAAGCCACCATCACCCGGAGTGAGTAACACTTAGCAAAAACTCACGCCTGGGGTTTAATGCTCTTAATCGCCCCCGCCAGGGAGCGCCTCGGACCTCAACTCCCACCCCAGAGGCGTTGGACGGATGACACACAAGAGAGAGAGAGAGAGAGAGAGAGAGAGAGAGAGAGTTGAAGAAACGGCGACACAAAAAAAAAGAGGGGAAAATCGATAGAGAATGAGAGAGTGCTTGACAAACTCTTACTACACCCCCACGCCCCTACACCCCTTATACACCCTCAAACCTGCCCCCCACTTTCCGGGCCCCCAGCTTCTCATATTAGGTTTTACATATATTCCTTCACGTTGTCGAAAACAGAATAAAAACTACGATTCTCTAAGGGCCAATTTCAGTACAGAGTCATTTTCGTGCTAATGTATTAATCAATGAGTTGATCTACTTATGATTTTCACCTTTGTGTATTAATCAATGAATTTACCTATCTAAAATTTTATGAATTTATCTACTTATTTACAGTGTATATGAATTTATCTACTTATAATTTTATAATCAATGAATTTATCTGTTTTTAATTTTCGTGTTTATGTTTTAATCACTGAACTGATCTACTTTTAATTTTCATCTTTACGTATTAATCAATGAATTTATCTATCTATAATTTTCATGTTTGTGTATTAATCACTGAGTTGATCTACTTATAATTTTCATGTTTATGTATTAATCAATTAATTAATTTATTTATAATTTCCATATCTGTGTACTAATCAATTAATTTATCTATTTATAATTTTCACGTTTACGTATTAATCAATGAATTTATCTATTCACGGTTAGCTGAACCAATTCGGGTACTTTTACGCAAGTCGAAGTTCAGCAACTAGTATGGCGTATTCAAAAACACAAAATTAACAATTCGTTTTGATTCAAAGAACACTAATTATTTAGAAGAGACTCAAGGGTCTTATGGAAAAACTCGCGAATTTTCCATAAAAATCTGAAAAACAACAATTAACAAGCCATCTTAGAACTGCTATTTTTAATCTTCAAATTCTCTTCCAAAACTATTTTATTGTTCCATTAGGCTTTGAATACTATAGTAAATTAAGTTTCATATTCTGTATGTACATATATATACACACACACTCTATGTGTATATATATAATGTATGAGTATATACATGTATAGTAAAATATATGTACAGTATTATATACATACATATGTACACATACATATATATATATATATATATATATATATATATATATATATATATATATTATATTATATTATATATATATATATATATATATATATATATATATATATATATATATATATATATATATATATATATATATATATATATAAGGCTCCGCCATCGCATTCCAAAAACAACGATAATTCAATCATTCAATAAATATCAGTAATAACGGCAGAAACAAACTACTACCGAAAAAAAACAGAAATGGATTTCAAACTTTTTTTAATTGGACAAAAAGTTAAAATAATACAGTCTGTTATTTGGTACACGTAAATATCAAAATCATTGTAATGAAATGAGCGAGTCCATCTATTTATTTTTTTGTTCATGTCGGTATGAATATTTCTCTGTAATATTATTATTATTATTATTATTCTCTTCATCCTCAGCACTACAACGCCGCTCGCACGCAAGACGAAAACAGAACTTGGATGGGAAGGCTCCGCCCGAGGGTACATGCCCCGGGCAGCCAATCATAATTCAGCACCGATCATGACCTCCCCTATAAATACCAACCCGAGCACCTCGTTCCTTCAGACCTCCTGCAACCGCGTCCAGAGGATGACCAACGAGCTGGTCGAAACATGTCGACGGTACCTATAATAGAACCTGAACCCAGACGAACGATTTCTGATTGAATATTGTAATAAAAGACTTAATATTCCACACACTGTCCTTTTCCAACATGAATATCGGCTGTAGTTACTGACGAACATCGCTGAGCCTGAAAAGCGAATCATAAGGAGTGGATAGAAAAGACACTATATAACATAAATTCGCATAATACAGCCATCCTTTTTAATAAGACCTATTATTATTATTATTATTATTTTTATTATTATTATTATTATTATTATTATTATTATTATATTATTATTATTATTATTCAGAAGAAGAAGCACCCTATTCATGCGAAACAATGCCACCACAGGGCCATAGACCTGAAATTCAAGCTTCAAAAAATACGTATTATTATTATTATTCAAAAGATAAACCCTATTCCTACGGAACAAGCCCACCACAGGGGTCATAGACTTGAAATTCAAGCTTCCAAAAAATATTATTATTATTATTATTGAGAAAAATGAACCCTATTAATGTGGAACAATCCCACATAGGGGGCCACTGACTTGAAATTCAAGCTTCCAAAGAACATTATGGTGTTCATTAGAAAGAAGTAACAGAAGACAATGGGAAATACAGAAAGATGAGATCACTTATTTAAAAAAACAGATAAATTAACAAATAATAAATAAACAGAAAAATTGTACGTCAATATTAAAATACAACTTGAAATGTATTAGGGTAGCAATGCATTGCATCTTCGCCTGAACTTCTGATATCTTTTTAGTTTTCTGTAAAAGAAAACTACTGTGCCGGCTTTGTCTGTCCGTCCGTACTTTATTTTGTTCGCCCTCAGATCTTAAAAACTACTGAAGCTAGAGGGCTGCAAATTGGTATGGTGATCATCCACCCTCCAATCATCAAACATGCCAAATTGCAGCCCTCTAGCCTCAGGAGCTTTTATTGTATTTAAGGTTAAAGTTAGCCATGATCGTGAGTCTGGCAACGCTATAGGACAGGCCACCACCGGGGCCGTGGTTGAAGTTTCATGGGCCGCGGCTCATACAGCATTATACCTAGACCACCGAAAGATAGATCTGTTTTCGGTGGCCTTGATTATACACTGTGCCGGCAGTACAAAAACTATTGCGCCAAAGAAACTTCCGAGGCATTTTTAAGAGAGAGAGAGAGAGAGAGAGAGGCGCGTTAACAGAGTTTCACTGCGGTACAAATCAGAATGAAACAATGTACACTTTTTTTTTCTTTTCCAAGAGTTCGAAAAAGACTAAGTAGATTTCCAGCACTCAAAAGGCAACGGGAATGGGAATGTAACGGGAATGTAGGAATTCCTCTCGAAAGGGGGAAGGGGGAAAAGTTATTACTGGAATATTTCTAGAGTCAAAATGCTTGACATTTCGAGAGCCGTCAGTTAATATCATTTGTCACTGTATCGTTTAAATTCTTCTTGCATAGGGAGAGAGAGAGAGAGAGAGAGAGAGAGAGAGAGAGAGAGAGAGAGAAAATGAGAAAAATTTCTGAAATTTCAAACCGTCAGTTAATAATTGCCACTGTATCGCTTTAATTGTTCTTGCAGAGGAGAGAGAGAGAGAGAGAGAGAGAAAACAGCCTTTGCAAGAGACATCTTTTTCATGAAGACAAGTTTCCTTGTTTTAATGGATAACTCAGAACACCGACTGAAATCTGAGAGAGAGAGAGAGAGAGAGAGAGAGAGAGAGAGAGAGAGAGAGAGAGAGAGAGAGAGAGAGAGAAATATCCTCTGCAGAGAGACAGACATCTTTTTCATGAGGACAAGTTTCCTTATTTTAATGGATAAGTCAGAACACTGATTTAAATCTGAGAGAGAGAGAGAGAGAGAGAGAGAGAGAGAGAACCTTTGCAGAGAGATATATCTTCCATGAAAAAAGAAATTTTTAAACAAACAGGTCTCCTCAATTTCTTGTAAATGATAGACCACTGGCTCAATCTACGAGAGAGAGAGAGAGAGAGAGAGAGAGAGAGAGAGAGAGAGAGAGAGAGAGAGAGAGAGAGAGAGAGAGAGAGAGGTGGAGTTGGGTGGTTTGTTTTATGACAAAAGCATCTTTATACACTATGTTATAACGTCAGCCATAACAACACATATATATAATGAAAATTGAAATGGGGAATTATAATTCCTACTATTACTATATTAATTACTATAATCAGGTCACTGATAACAACAACAACAAAACAACAACAAAAACAACAACAACAACAGAAATAATACGCACCGAAAATAAATAATGAAGGCCATTAGATTTTTTGCCTGGAGCCGAGTAAAAAAGAATGCTGAGGAAAAACTTCTCCCCGGCAGCGATCTTTCACAAATACAGAGAATGGGGAGGAGGAGGAGGAGGAGGAGGAGGGGAGGAGGAGGAGGAGGAGGAGGAGGAGGAGGAGGAGGAGGAGGAGGGGAGGAGGAGGGAAACAAAGAGTGAATTCTGGGAAATCATATTTTGCAACAAATCTTGTTAGTTTTCAGGGCTCAACGAACGAGAGAAATCGAGTCCTATCAGATTGCCTTCCATGGTTTCAGAGTCAGTTTTCTCTCTCTCTCTTATAGATTTCATCAGTGTGTTCTGACGCATCCTTGAAAATGAGAAAACTGTTTGTATAAAACTTTCTATCCTTCACGAAAGAAAAAGTTTTCCTTCATGAAAGTAAAATCACTCTGCAAAGGATATTTCTCTCTCTCTCTCTCATTTTCGAGACTACATAAGTTCTCTTTCGGTCGCATTTCTTGACCGTCATTATTTGACTCATTATCCTAATCTGCTTTCCCATTTTAATTCAATTCTTCTGTTCTTAATTAGATTTCATCCGTTCCCTGGTAATTGCGTCTGCTAACAATTCCATTCTCACTTCTTGACTCTCTCTCTCTCTCTCTCTCTCTCAACATTTCCTGTGGCCTGGATTAAACACAAATTCTTGCCTTCATCCCATTTGCCCCCTCCCCAAAAATATTATATATAAAAAAGGTTCAAAATTTCACAGCCATGGGCTTATTTAATTAGATATTGTTTACGTAAAGGACCGAGAGTCCCAAAGACAAAAAAATTTTATTTTAAATCTCCTTCCGAATTACGCAGCAACAAAATAAATAAAAAAAGGGGAAAAGAATCAAATCCGGTGTAATCCTCGCCGCTCGTAGGTCTCTCTCTCTCTCTCTCTCTCTCTCTCTCTCTCTCTCTCTCTCTCTCTCCCCAGCAAAAACAAAAACAGGACGATAAACATTTCAAAACAGTAAAAATTCGTGGGGTGGAGGCAATTCAATTTTGTTTTTACGTGCGCGAAGGTTTATGTTGTGTGATGTTATATGAATATTTCTTTAATCCTTCCGCGGCAAAACGGATAAATCTTTGTGGCCCCGGATGCCTTTGTTCTTTGACTGTGTGTCCGTGTGTGTGTGTGTGAGCGACAGAGAGAGAGAGACTGATGTTGGTTATGGCAAAACAGGAACCCGAAGCCTTAGAGAGAGAGAGAGAGAGAGAGAGAGAGAGAGAGAGAGAGAGAGAGAAGACTGATTTTGGTTATGGCAAAACAGAACCCGAAGCCTTAGAGAGAGAGAGAGAGAGAGAGAGAGAGAGAGAGAGAGATCCCTAGCAAAGAGACACCCCTTCCATGATAAAAGAAAGCTTTAAATAAACAGGTTTCATCTTCACGGCTACGTCAGAACACTGATGAAATCTATGAGAGAGAGAGAGAGAGAGAGAGAGAGAGAGAGAGAGGAATAAAGAGATAAAGTGGGAGGAAAATCCTTGTTGGAGCTCGCCAAGCGATGGTTTGGGGTCAGGCCACAACGCTATATTTCCCAGGCCCGGAGTCGATTTGATTGAATCTGAAATACTTTTCCGAAGGGAGCGCCGACCTTGTTATCTTCCTCTTGCATAGCACTATTTCTGCTCTCCTGCCTCGCAACCCGTGAGAGAGAGAGAGAGAGAGAGAGAGAGAGAGAGAGAGAGAGAGAGAGAGAGAGAGAGAGAGAGGCCCGCTTCCATCAGAATCCTCCAATGACGCCAACAATCCCAAATCTTATAAGACAAGAGACGTTTCTCGGGAGTCTATCTTGCATGATAGGGTCTTCTTCTTCTTCTTTTTATTTTTCCTGTTCTTCTTTTTACTTTTCTTCTTCTTCTTCTATCTCTTCTTTTTTATTTTTCTTCTTCTCCTTCTTCTTCTTTTATTTTTCTTCTTCTTCTTCTTCGTCTTTCTCGTCTTCTTTTTATTTTCCTCTTCTTCTTATTTCTATTTTTGTCTTCTTCTGCCTCTTCTTCTTCTTTTTATTTTCCTCTTCTTTTTCTTCAGCATTGCACGGAGGAACATCCTTTTGCAAGAGACATCTCTTTCAAGTGAAGAAAAGAAAAGGTTAGAATAAGAGGAACCCTCTTTATTGTAAAATAAAGAGGTTAAAAGATGGTTAAAAATAGAGGGTCCTCATTTTCCTGGATACGTCACAACACTGATGAAATCTTCAAGTGGAGGGTAAAATATTTTCGATATTTTTTTGGTAATTGGACAATTCTAAATGATATTATTATTATTATTATTATTATTATTATTATTATTATTATTATTATTCAGAAGATGAACCCTACTCATATGGAACAAGCCAACTACAGGGGCCACTGACTTGAAATTCAAGCTTCCAAAGAATATATTATTGTTATTGTTATTATTATTATTATTATTATTATTATTATTATTATTATTATTATTATTATTTTTATTATCATCAGAAAAATGAACCCTATTCATATGGAACAAGCCCACTACAGGGCCATTGACTTGAAATTCAAGTTTCAAAAGAATATTATGGTGCTCATTAGTCAGAAGTAAGAGGAAGTAAATGGAAATACAAAAGATCTTTCTTTATCAAAAAGGAAAAAATAATAAATTAATAAACAGATGAACATGTGTGATAATCCGTCATTCATCTTTTCGTCAAGATAAAATTAGTGCTGATGCAATGTACAAAAAACAGCTTCCAGATGCGCACATACTCACCAGGCACCATGTTGAATCATTTCCTACTCTAAGCAGAATACTGAGCAGATGAAAGGCTTGGCATGTTGCCATGTGTCGTTCTGGTATCCGCTGAGATTATGTCTAAACGTTAATAAAACTATGAATAAAGCACTGAAGCATAATAATTATAAAAGCACGAACATGGACCATTCATATACAGAGCTTTGGAAAACTTTTTTGTCCTTCAAGAGTTAGACAAAGGGCATTTTGGCTGCTCAAGCCGTCGACCAGCAGCGCTTAAAAATTGGCCAAAAATCTTCTGAACTTATTCACTACCCAGAGATATATATCCAAAAAAAAACAAGGTTTGATACGATAGAATATACAATTTAGGCCTAAGGCCAAGGGCTGGGACCTATGAGGTCAATCAACGTTGAAACTGAAATTGACAGAAAAACGGTTTGAAAGGTGTAACAGGAGGAAAACCTCGCAGCTGCACTATGAATCAAGTGTTAGGAGAGGATGGAAAGTACGATGGAAGAAAGAGAATACGAACGGGGATACAGTAAAAGGAATGAATGGGGTTGCAGCTAGGAGCCTAAGGAAGGCACGCTGCAGCAAAGAACCTTCAGCAAAGCCTACAGAGCACCGCATGAGGTGCACTGACGGCACTTTCCCCACCACGGGGTTGTGACGCGTATAGGGAAAGCGAAATATTGCTGTCATTATAAAAAAAGAGCTTTCATTGTATTCGGAAATCACACACCGAGAGAATCAGATATGGCAGTTACAGCAGTCTAATCTCCTAATTAAGTTATACTCGAATGGCGTCAAACTTCATAGCAAATATACGAATTTCGTCAGAGGTCCTTTATTCCTCACACCGTTGGATTGTGGAACAGTCTCCCTGAGGCAGTGCAACTGGAACTTCTGCCCTAATACAATTCTCTTTGTATTTTAATAATTTACTTACATTTTCATTTATTTACTTATTAATTTGTTAATTTATTTTCACTTTTTTAATAAGTGATCTCTTCTTTCCGTATTTCCCATTACCTTCTGTTACTTCTTCGAAGTGAACACCGTAATATTCTTTGGAAGCTTGAATTTCAAGTCAATGGCCCCTGTGGGCTTGTCCCATATCAATAGGGTTCTTTATCTTCTGAATAATAATAATAATAATAATAATAATAATAATAATAATAATAATAATAATAATAATAATAACTAATTTATATACTATGATATGATACACTTTTCTTCTAATGACTGAGACAAAATTATCAAAATAATAAGAGAGATAAGTGAGAAATTAACACAAAAATTAGTTTGATTCAATTTTAAAATTCAGGTCTTCAGGAGGTGGAATGGACATAAATAAAAAAGCAGATATTCACATTAAAACACATAACAAGTAAACAAAAAACAAAGAAAAAACGGAATGGTATATACAAAGAAAAATATAAATTCACATAAAATAAAAAACAAAAACCGAATGATATATAAAATAAATAATATAAATTCACATAAAAAAATTACCAAGAAAATTAAAAACCCCAAAAAACAATGATATATATAAGAAAAAATATAAATTCACATAAAAAATAAGAAATAAAAAAACAGAAAACCGAATGATAAATATAACAGAAGCCACCAGTAATGATTTCCAAGAGACAACACAGTCTCACATTCTCGTGAAGTAAAAAATAAAAAAAAAATTAAATAAAAAAGATAACACAGTCCCTTCCTTCCCGTATCTCATTACCTCCAGCGGAACCTCTGTGAAATATTTCTGGGGCCATGTTTTATGCCATCAGAGAGCACGCCCGTGAATCAAGTTAAGGGATCAGAATCTGTCGTGGGTGGGATCTTCGGTATCAAATACTCCCTCTCTTTCTCCTGATAACCATACGTTCTGTAGACTCCCTGTATCGTCTCTCTCCCCGTCAGAAGTGCCTCACACTGAGGGACCTGGGGCAACCCGAACGAACTGTAAGGTCTATAAGGTTTTGCTCGCTCGCTCGCTCGCAAGTTTAATGGAACGTCCGCTCCGTCTAAATCTACTTATGCCTGACCATATTCCCGAAGACATTCGAAGCGAGGAATGGGTCGCTTATTTATTTCTTCTCTCTCTCTCTCTCTCTCTCTCTCTCTCTCTCTCTCTCTCTCTCTCTGTGTGTGTGTGTGTGTGTGTGTGTGTGTGTGTGTGTGTGGAGGGCTGGATCACAGCACGGATCAAGAACACAAACAATAATCAGAGGTGCATAAAATTACCAAATTACGGGAAAGACAGATGTACAGGAATACCAATGTTTTACCATTGTTTGTCAAAACCCAGGCATAAGTGAAGCCAGCACATAGGAGAGTTTGTGCTGAAACAAAAGGTATAGCAAACTAGACAGAGAGAGAGAGAGAGAGAGAGAGAGAGAGAGAGAGAGAGAGAGAGAGAGAGAGAGAGAATCAATACCCTCAAATAAACGGAAAAACAACAACAGATCATATCGAAAAACAAAAAATAATAAACAAAAACAGGAGTCGGCAGACTTTAATCTGAAAACAGGGCGTACCAAATGCATCTCGCCCTCACCTCAGGATTTCAACATCGCACAGAGAGAGAGAGAGAGAGAGAGAGAGAGAGAGAGAGAGAGAGAGAGAGATGACAATTTGGGAGCAATTTACGCTTACATGTAAAAGCGCTTTGTTTTTCGAAAATCCGATGGATGAAAAGAAATTCTCTGCCGCAATTTGAAAAATGCAAGACTTCGAAACGACCGCTTTGAAAATCCGCAAAAAAAAAAAGTAAAAAATACGCTGAAGTTTCTTCGACTTCGACGCAATCGAGTTTTCTGTACAGCGTATAATGCTGTATGAAACTCTCAGCCGCGGCCCAAGAAACTTTCACCAACGACCCGGTGGTGGCCTGTGTTGTTGGTACCTATAACGGTGTCAGAAGCAGGATCCATGGCTAATTTTAACCATAAATAAAAAATAAAAACTACTGAGGCTAGAGGGCTGCAATTTGGTATGTTTGATGATTGGACGGTGGATGATCAACATATCAATTTGCAGCCCTCTAGCCCCAGCAGTTTTTAAGATCTGTGGGCGGACAGAAAAAGTGCGGACGGACAGACAAATAGCCATCTCAACAGTTTTCTTTTACAGGAAGCTAAAAAATAAATTTAAAAAAAATCAACTATTGATTCGGGTTCTCGGCACAGATCAGAAGTGATCTTGGTTCCCGGGAATTGCGCTAGAATCCCATTCCCTTTACAGACTTGAAAAATGGACGAGAGCATAAACGCAGTAACGGCAGGTTCACCGAATACTTCATTGATGGATTCGCCTGAATAATTCGCTTGGCAAACAGCGACTTACCCTCGCGAGAGAGAAACACGGGTCATGTTGGAGAATATAATTTTCTCTGCTGTGATGTCAAAAGTTAGGATATAGGACAGGAATACAGAATTCAGGCTAAGGCCAAGCGCTGGGACCTGTGTGGTCATTCAGCACTGGAAAGGAAATTGAGAGTAGAGAGGTTTGAAAGGCGTAACAGGAGGAAAACCTCAAAGCAGTTGCACTTTGAATCAATTGTTAGGAGAGGGTGGATAGCAAGATGGAAGAAAGAGAATATGAATGGAGGTACTGTAAAAGGAATGAAAGGGGTTACAGCTAGGGGCCGAAGGGACGCTGCAAAGAACCTTAAGTAATGCCTACAATGCACCATGTGAGGTCCACTGACGGCACTATAAAACGAGCTGGGACATTATATATACTAACGTAAGTAAGAATCACTATAAAACGAGTTGGGACATTATACTGAGGTAAGTAAGGATCACTGTAAACTAAGCTGGGACTTTATAGTGAGTTAAGTGAGAATCACTATAAAATGAGCTGGGACATTACACCAGGGAGAGAGTGAGAATCACAAAATTACACTTCGGTAAATGAATCACTACAAAATGAGCAGGAATATTACACTACGGTAAATGATAATCACTACAAAATGACCTTGAACATTACACAAAGGTAAGTGAGAATCACTACAAAATGAGCCAGAATATTACACTACGGTAAATGAGAATCACTACAAAATGAGCTGGGACATCGCACTAGAGCAAGTGAGAATCACAACATTACACTAAAGTAAATGAATCACTACAAAATGAGCAGGAATATTACACTAAAGTAAATTAGAATCACTACAAAATGAGCAGGGACGTCAATTAGGAAAACCACGAAAAGAAAAGAAAAGAAAAAAAAAAAAAAAGCCCTTAAGAAAATTGGCAGCAGGAGAGTTGGGCGTAACTGACGGGACGTCGCGGTTCTCAATTAGTTCTCTTTCGATATTGATGCTTCTAACCCCCTTCCCCCTTAACCACAGACCAGCTAACCCCCCCTTTCCCTCTGGAGGAAAAAATGAGAAAAAACCCTACCCGCGCGCTAGACACATGCAGTCGTTAAGATGCTAATTTAAGATCTCACATTAGGAGGCTAATAATATACCTGTGGAAACAAGGCTTCGAGGAAACTCACACGAGGCGAATCTCGAAGAGAGAGAGAGAGAGAGAGAGAGAGAGAGAGAGAGAGAGAGAGAGAGAGAGAGAGGATAAGGCCCAGAAAAGATATAGAGACAAGAGAGAAAATAGCCGAAAGACTAACAGAACACACGAGAGAGAGAGAGAGAGAGAGAGAGAGAGAGAGAGAGAGAGAAAATAGCCGAAGGAATAACAGAACACACGAGAGAGAGAGAGAGAGAGAGAGAGAGAGAGAGAGAGAGAGAGAGAGAAGAGAAAATAATGAAGGAATAACAGAACACACGAGAGAGAGAGAGAGAGAGAGAGAGAGAGAGAGAGAGAGAGAGAGAGAGAGAGAGAGAGAGAGGATAAAGCGAATGATATAGAGACAAGAGAGAAAATAGCCGAAGGAATAACAGAACACACGAGAGAGAGAGAGAGAGAGAGAGAGAGAGAGAGAGAGAGGAATGGGAATGGCCAGTGACAGACAAATAGAATTCCAAATGACGTATATTCCTGAATAATAACAGACACCCTTTCCCATCAGAGCCTCACCCATCTGGACTGCCTCAACCTTCCCTCCCCCACCCCCTCTCCCCCAATCCCGAGATGACCCAGTAACGGTACACCCTCTCCCCCTACCCCTCTCCCTCCCCGAGACTTCCTTGTAATTAGTGTTGATATCAAAGCCGCCTCTTCCCGCACAAAAATATCATAAATAATAATTAGAAGACCCTCGGCTGTTTTGCCACTGACTCACACCACACGGCTGGCACATATCCCAGGGATGTATTGACTCCCCTTCTCCTAAGACTCATTCGTTGCCTTCCCTTCCACCTAAGACTCATTCGTTGCCTCCCCTTCCACCTAAGACTCATTCAGTCCCTTTCCTTCCATCTAAGACTCATTCTTTGCCTCCCCCTTCCACCTAAGACTCATTGGTTGTCTTCCCATTCACTCAAGACTCATTTGTGGCCTTCCCTTCCACTCAAGACTCATTCGTTGCCACTGACGTCAAGCTAATAAACCGGTGATGCTGTGAAGAAGAAAAAATTGATGAAATTCTGAGCACAAGCAAATCCTAAGAGTCTTTATATTTATTTCGTCAAATTGCAAGGGGAAAATATATTAACGAAGTTATAAGGTCAAACAAATCCTAAGACTCTTTCTATCAGCATTTCGTCAGACCGCGAAGCGAAAGGTCACAGTGGAATGAACACTGCAACTGTGTTAACAGTTTTTAATGCTCTCATTGTTCTTACTGTCTGCCATGACATTTTGAGCCTCACTTTAGGTATAATCCCACGAGCAGTGAAAGCATCAGAAATTAGCCTTTTTTAGTTTTTGTTTTGTGTAAAGTGAGTAATGCTAAGTACCGTTCAAGTATGTAATATTAAGTGGCATGGCAAATGCCACTGAAATGGGATATCTAAGATATCAGCACTGTCTCTTACTCTGGTATATAGAAGGAAGTTCCACAGTACTGTAATATGAATTGCCTAAAGACTGTAGTGTGTGTGTGTATATATATATATATATATATATATATATATATATATATATATATATAAAATGTAATTTGAATTGTTACATATATATATATATATATATATATATATATATATATATATATATATATGTAATTATATATGTACAGCGTATAATCAAGGCCACCGAAAATAGATCTATCTTTGGGTAGTCTCGGTATAATGCTGTATGAGCCGCTGCCCATGAAACTTTAACTACGACCCGGTGGTGGTGTGTCCTATAGCGTTGCCAGACGCACGATTGAGGCTAACTTTAACCTAAAGTAAAATAACAACTTCTGAGGGGGCTACAGGGCTGCAATTTGGCATGTTTGACGATTGAAAGGTGGATGATCAACATACCAATTTACAGCCCTCTAGCCTCAGTAGGTTTTAAGATCTGAGGGCGGACAGAAAAAGCGCGGACGGACAGACAAGTAGCCATCTCAGTAGTTTTCTTTGACAGTAAACTAAAAACCGCACCATTTTCCTGCCCGATGCTCAACCACCTGAATATTTAACCGACGTGTCCATCTGTCATTTACGGCGCGATTTTCCTTAAAAGCGTAGGACAACATTTCAAGAAAAAAAAAAAAAAAAGGCTTTATGAATTCAAGAGCAATATTTTCCGTCACGCCAGGCATCATGCGCGCGCGCGCGAGCCGGGTGTCAGTCAGTTTCCCTAAAACACAAGGGCCACGCCTTCAATTAATAATTCTGGCTGATACTTCCACCTAAACAACTGAACCAAGCTTACGAAGAACCCCCAAACCGTACGGGCGTAGTGCAATCAGTGAATCTGAAGTGGTGTACTGTTGGCATTACTGAAGGTCGTTTGCTACGTACCTGCTGCTCATAGCCGCACCCAATTTATGTTTATTATTTTACCGTCATTCCAGTTCCCTTTCTTCAATCTTACTGTCCAACCTCTCTGGCTATTACTTCTTAGTGCAACTGTACGGTTTATCTCCCAGTTCCAACTTTAGATCCATATACTTAGTCTTTTCTGGATCTTTATCTCGCTGTCCAACCACTCCAACTCTCCCCTTTCCGCTGTCTTAAACGCTGAATGGACGAAAGAGTCCCAGTGGTTGGCTTGACAACCTGAATTTCATAAAATCAATCCCTTTTCTCCAGACTGGTCATCAGCAGTTATAATGACAACATCCTACAATGAATCCTGTTTTTCTAAGAACTAAAAACATATTTATGGCTGGATTCTTACAAAAATGAATTATTATTATTATTATTATTATTATTATTATTATTATTATTCAGAAGATGAACACTATTCATACGGAAACAGTGGCCCACCACAGTGGCCAGTGACTTGAAATTCAAGCCTTCAAAGAATATGATGGTGTTCATTCGAAAGAAGTAACAGAAGGTAATAGGAAATACAGAAAGAAGAGAACAGTTACTAGAAAACCAGGTAACTTTAAATATTAATAAATATAATACATAAAAATGTACATATTCCACACAAAAGAGTCTTTGGCAAGGGTTAATTACGAATAACAATACCTACCTGAGAATTCATATAAACACACATTTATATATATATATATATATATATATATATATATATATATATATATATATATATATATATATAAATAAATCTTATTCAAAGTTTCACGTCACTCTTACACAATACCCTCCCTTTCCTCTTAGACAACATCGCAGTCGAGCAAGAAAAACAAAAAACAAAACAAATGCACCATGCGTGCGCCCTCATATATTTTACAAAAGATATACGCTTGTTAGGGCATAAATCACTCTCTCTCTCTCTCTCCTTCTCTCTCTCTCGAGTTAAGTTGTTGTGGTGGGCTGGTTGCCATGGAAACAATCCTCAAGACCAATCATGCAGCTATAATAGTCACGTTGTGTACAGCTTCACCCTCTTAATTAATCCTCTACTCATAATAGCCGGTAATCTCCATTAATCCTAATGAATTTCCCTCCGCCACAGCGGCAACCTATATCCCCTTGAAGCAGATCCGTAGTGCTGTCTTGATTTGGTGCGTCAAGCAGGAGGTTCAGAGCGTTCTTCTGTGCAAGTAAAAACCAAGTAGAAAATGCGCCGAAGTTTCTTCGGCGCAACTGAGCCACGGCCCATAAAACTTTTAGCCGCGGCCCACGAAACTAATCCACGTTCCGGTGGTGGCCTGTTGTTGGTACCTACAGCGCTGCCAGAAGTACGATTATGGCTAAATTTGACCTTAAGTAAAATAAAAACTACTGAGGCTATAGAGCTGCAATTTGGTATGTTTGATGATTGGAGGGTGGATGATTAGCATAGCAATTTGCAGCCCTCTAGCCTCAGTAATGTTTAAGTTCTGAGGGCGGACGGACAGACAAAGCCGGCACAATTCTTTTACAGAAAACTAAAAATGGTTACCGTCAATTTTTTTTCTTGTATCGAGGTCTCAAGCAGCTCAGTAGCTTTCATTCTCAGGAGTACCAAAGCTTTCACATACATTCCTTCCCTAACTGTCATTACCAGGAGGAACAAAATGTATGTTACATTTACTTCCCAGGAGTAATTTACGTGCAGGAGTGTCAAGTATAGTACATACATTCCCATCACTATGACTTCTTAGAATGCCACTTCCCAATTACGTACAGCCGATACTGACACTTCCCAATTACGTACAGCTGGATACTGACACTTCCCAATTACGTACAGCTGGATACTGTAACTTCCTAATTGCGTACAGCTGGATAGCGTCATTTCCCAATTACATACAGCCGGATAGCGTCACTTCCCAATTACATACAGCCGGATAGTGTCACTTCCCAATTACGTACAGCCGGATGCAGTCACTTACCAATTACATAGAGCTGGATACTGTCACTCTCCAATTACATAAAGCCGGATAGTGTCACTTCCCAATTACATAAAGCCCGATAGAGTCACTTCCTAATTACGTATAGCAGATAGTGTCACTTCCCAATTACGTACAGGCAGATACTGTCACTTCCCAATTACATACAGCCAGATACTGTCACTTCCCAAGTACATACAGCCGGATAGTGTCATCCCCCAATTACGTACAGCCGGATACTGTCACTTCCCAATTACATACTGCCTGATGGGGTCACTTCCCAATTAGGCACATCCTAATAGTCACTTCCCAATTATGTACAACCAAATACTGTCATTTCCCAATTACGTACAGCGGGGTATAGTCGCTTCCCAGTTACAAACAGCTGGAAACAGTTACTTCCCAATTACATCCATCCGGATACTGTCACTTCCCAATTACGTACAGCTGGACACCAGAGAACGAAAGTAATAGGTTCTACCACGCACCAGCCATACCATTCAATGAAATTAACCTTCGCCAAGCCATCATCGTCATTCAAATGCTATACATATCCATTTCCTTCTATCTCGCCCCCCCTTCCTACCCCTCTCTCCCTTCCCCTCCCTACAAATACCATTAATCATAATACTCCAATTTGACTTCCCATCGTTCAGGGAGAGAGAGAGAGAGGCAGCAGCGGCAGGGAACCAAAGTCGTTTTCCGTTCGGGAATGAAATTCCAATAATAGTCTTGGGTGTTTTATCTCTTTGCCAATAAAGTAATAAAACAATACAATGCATCACAAAATTCAGCTGCCAAATGTTATTTCTGGAAATTACTTACACCACCGCCGCCGCCTCCACCGGCAGCAGCAGCAGCGTTTTCCAATACGTGGGCACCGAATGTGTATGGGCAGGTGTATACATTTATATTCATATGTATGTATGTATGTATTTTATATATATATATATATATATATATATATATATATATATAGATGTATATATAAATATAAATATAAAATATATGCATATGTATATGTACAACTGTATACGAATATAAGGAAATAAGGAATATATTTTCATAATCTATCACATAGTATATCACATAAAAGAATATAAGTATTTTTCCACAGTAAGCTTCAATCTTCACAACAAAGGAAAATGACGGTCATGAACCTGAAATTTTAATGTAAACCGACATGACTCCGCTTGGTACACGGTATATTCTAGACAACATTCCCATTCCTATGGATCCACATTTATCTTAAACATAACTACTGTAATGTATCACTGTGATTTATTTATTTCACATATATATATATATATATATATATATATATATATATATTATATATATATATATATATATATATATATATATATATATATATATATATATATATATATATATATATATATATATATATATATATATATATATATTTCACGCACTTCTAAATAGCGTTTAATCTATCCATCTCTTATATATTGCGCCAATTATCCTTCCTTCTGCCTATCATTCATTCCTCTATTCCTTCCCACACACACACACTACTTTTCTACCTTCCTCTCTCTCTCTCTCTCTCTCTCTCTCCTCCTCCTCCTCATTCATCTTCCCCCCCAACACCCCCCTCTTCCAAGCCAAGTCATTCAAGACTCATTTGAGAAACTCCCCAAAACGGTGCGTTTCTGAGATCGCGGGAAATTGATTACGGGGCGTCCACTGGAGGTGACCGTTACGAGGGGAAAAACGACCGCAGGGTCCTGGTTCCAGGCCGCCCCTGGAGCTTCCAGGAATATGTCAGAGGATGTTCACAAGTTGTCGAGGGCGGTGTCAGGCCGTGTAAGATGGGCGAGAGCCGTTTCTCTCTCTCTCTCTCTCTCTCTCTCTCTCTCTCTCTCTCTCTCTCTCTTTCTTTTCTTCCGTGAGGGTCTTTCTGACCTGGCACTAACATCCCAATTTTTCGATGATTATCTGCTCTTGAGAGAGAGAGAGAGAGAGAGAGAGAGAGAGAGAGAGAGAGTGTGTGAAAATAAAAAGTGCTACTGCTACCTAGAGAGAGAGAGAGAGAGAGAGAGAGAGAGAGAGAGAGAGAGAGAGAGAGAGAGAGTGAAAATAAGAAATGCTACTGCTACCAAGAGAGAGAGAGAGAGAGAGAGAGAGAGAGAGAGAGAGAGAGAGAGAGAGAGAGAAAATAAGAAGATGCCACTGCTACTAGAGAGAGAGAGAGAGAGAGAGAGAGAGAGAGAGAGAGAGAGAGAGAGAGAGAGAGAGAGAGAGAGAGAGAGAGAGAACGTTCTTACCCTTAGCAACTCACGCGACAACTGACTATAACAATATAACTAAGTACTTATATACAGATGCAAGCATTCGAAAACATCTCTGTGACTTACACTGAACTTATGTCTCATCAGAAAAACTATTTAATACCTTAGGGTACATTTCAAGTCAGCCGAGAGACAACTTCTCTTTCTCTCTCTCTTTCTCTCCCTCTTTCCTAAGTTTCCCAAGGACTTAAAAACTTCAGAGGAGAAGTGGAAAGGGTGAGGGAGGAAGTAGGTTAGGGATTTGTCGGCCATCCACCCTAAGCTTCATAAAGCTTTCACGAAGAAGTTTTCCACGAGTCTCGTAAACTTCCAAGGCCAATCTTAAATCATCAAGATCATTTGCAATTTACAGAACGCGACCTCGACGCAGAGGCGCATGTATTCATAAATGAAAAGCAGTGCTTCTTAACCTTTTTCAATGTATGCACCCCTTTCAAATCAGCTGTCAGTTCTCGCACCCCCTGAATTGCTGAAGTGAAAAAAAAGCTCAAATACAAAGCTGATATGATGTGCATTAAAAACAAAGCCACGTTTTTAAATCTTCATTCACAAGCTTTCAATTTTTTTTAATGACAAAACCCCAATTACTTATTAATAAAAATCACAAACGACGTTAATTTAAAAAATGACAAATGACGTGTATCCTGTACTCGAGTCTGTTGCATAGTTGCTGTAGCAAAAAATAAATAAATAAATAAATAAATAATAATAATAATAATAATAATAATAATAATTATTATTATTATTATTATTATGTTAGCTATTTTTATTTATTTTCTTATTTTATCACTTTTGCATACAAAATTGTTTATATAAAAATATAATTTGCTTTAATTATTCTCAGGCATTCTCGCACCCCTTAGGAACCGGCTTCGCACCCCTGGTTAAGGAAATGTTAGGTTAACGTCAAAACACTGCCCAATATTCCGAGTTTGAAATCTGCAATAACTTGCATCTCAATTGATCGATTGATAATGGCTAGTAATACTGGCGTCACAAAATCCAGGTTATTGACGTCGCAATACATTAAATTCGTAAAATAAAATAAATCAATCACTAAATTTAAAAGGAGCTTCATATTATATATATATATATATATATATATATATATATATATATATATATATATATATATATATATATATATATATATATATATATATATATATATATATATTATATATACTGTATATACACAAATATACATTCATATCTATTCACAGACACGATTCATACATACACGCATACTGCATATGTATACGATTTAAACTTCTATCTCATTACTCCTCAGTGACTTACCTTAGCTCCGGGTTAATTACGGATCGATCCCGTGTTTTAGGCTACGTGACGGGAATGGTATTGATTCTTGATTTATTATTATTATTGTTATTATTATTATTATTATTATTATTATTATTATTAAAGAATGTCATAGGAAATACAGAAAGAAGAGATCACTTATTAAAAAAAAGATGATTTACGAAATTAATAAATAAATAAATAAGAAACCGAAGAGAAAAGTTCACTCCGCTAGATTTTAAAAGACGACGTGACGATCCATACGAGATCCAAAAGAAATCCATAAGAGATCCACAAGAAATCCATTAGAGATCCAAAAGAGACCCATAAGAAATCCATAGGTGATCCATAAGAACTCCATAACAGATCCTAAGAAATCAATAAGAGATCCCATATGAGATCCATAAGAAAATCCATAAGGAATGCATAAGTGATTCATAAGAGATTCATAACAGATCCATAAGAAATCCATATTAAGAACTTAAGAGATCCATAAGAAATCTATAAGAGATCCATAAGTGACCCATAAGAGATCCATAAGAGCCCCACAAGTGATCCATAGGAGATCCATAAGAAATCCACAAAAAAATTCATATGAGATCCCTTAAGAAATCCATAAGAGATCCAAAAGAAATCCATAAGTGATCAGTAAGAAATTCATAACAGATCCATAAGAGATCCATAAGTAATCCATAAGAACTCCACAAGTGATCCATAGGAGATCCATAAGAAATCCACAAAAAAATTCATATGAGATCCCATAAGAAATCCACAAGAGATCCACAAGAAATCCATAAGTGATCTGTAAAAAATTCATAACAGATCCATAAGAGATCCACAAAGAGAGAGTGAAGGGAGACTGAAAAATATAGAATTAATAAAAATGGCGATAAAAAAAGATATATGCGGAGGATAAAAAGTTACTATGGAAGATGGAAGAGGGAATAACTGAAGAAAGTGGGGTTTAAGGGAGGGGGTTGGATTGGAGTGGGGTTTCGGTGGGGGGGCCACACACCCCCTACCCCTAACCCCGCCTTTAAGTGGGCTCCATTCGAAAGTTGTAGGAATGACACGCGGTCGTCCATCTTGTAAGGCAAATGGTTTGGCCGAAGACAAATCATGTCATTGGCGGGCGAGCGAGCGAGAGAGAGAGAGAGAGAGAGAGAGAGAGAGAGAGAGAGAGAGAGAGAGAGAGAGAGAAACCCGGGTCTTGCGGGCGCTTTTTGGGGGGAGCGAGCGCGCATCTGGCAATACACGTATTGAGGGGGGGAGGGGGAACTTAGCGATGAGAACGATCCCAGAACGATCCCAGAGGAGGAGGAGGAGGAGGAGGAGGAGGAGGAGGAGGAGGAGGAGGAGGAGATAATCTATGACGTCGTCGATCACGAATTTTATGGAATGGAGGCAAAATTCTCTTGCGGGATTTATAGGAATTTTTTTTTCTCTTTTTTTTTACAACATATGCGGGAGATACGGCTCGTCTCTCTCTCTCTCTCTCTGGCATATAAATAAAATCAGGGAGTTGTTATTACAACATATGTAGGATCTACTGGTCATTTTACAACATATTTATTCACAACACACATGTACACACACACGCATATATATATATATATATATATATATATATATATATATATATATATATATATATATATATATATATATATATATATATATATATACATATACATAACCTCAAATTACAGTACACAGCTAAAGAGACTCCAGCACCACCAACAAACACGACAGAGCGATTGGATGAGAAGTTAAGTGAAAGTCGCTGGGCATGATTATAAAAAAGTCGCTTTAGAAGTCGTTTGGCGGCTAGTACAATGGACGTCCTGTGTCCATCTTGACAGAGAACGACAAACGGGAAGAGAACTGAGTTATCAAGACAAAGACTACAGGAAAAGCTCTATCAGACGAACAGAACGACCTTCCTGAAAGCGAGAGAGAGAGAGAGAGAGAGAGAGAGAGAGAGAGAGAGAGAGAGAGAGAGAGAGAGAGAGAGAGAGAGAGAGGTTAATAAAACACAAGTTATCCAAACTTGAATATTCCATATACAAGTCTATGGTCACACTAACCCGATTTCACTAGCCTCTGGGATTACCTAACAAATTTTTCTCTCTCTCTCTCTCTCTCTCTCTCTCTCTCTCTCTCTCTCTGTGTTTTGTCTTTATGAATTCATTACCGGATTCTCTGACTGGGTGACCGTTTTCCCATTCCTCTCGAACCAATATATCAACCTGTCAGTTTTGAATACCAAATCTAATCGCCGGAGATTCCCCAATTGCAGAGTCGCAGATTCTTCCACGTCAATTTTTACTCGGGGGAGATCGCAAGCAAGATTTTTGGTATTTTTCATTTGTTCAACTGCTGTTCTTATTTTATTGTGTTGTTTTGCTGTTGGACGTTTTTAGTCCAAACTGCTAGTTTCTGGTAACGGTATTTCATATGTTTTAAGATTTTATGTCTTTCTTGGCTACATACGTTGTCAAATTTTTCTCTCTTCTTAACAAATATTGGAGGACGAAACTGTACGGTATATTCCCACAAAAACACCTTTCACTTTGCTATGTAAAATACAACTAAATAATATATCTTCGCGTATAAGAAGATTGCCAGTATTAACAGAAATCACAAATGGATCTTATTCATTCATTTATTATTTTGTCCATCCGGAAATTAACTTTTAAGATTAAGAAAATATATGAATAAATATTTAATATCAAAACACTGGAAATTTAAGGCCACGCGAGATAGATCACAAAAGGATCTCATTTATTTACTTATTATTTTGTCTATCCGGAAAAAGGAGTTTTAAGATTAACATTATA
>NC_089779.1:19062332-19069832 GCF_040412425.1 Macrobrachium rosenbergii
GAAATTCGAAGTTCTTTAGCGTAGCCACAAACAGACTGGTCGAAGGGAAGTCTCGCGCCCCCCCACATCATTTCCACCATTCCGAGACCATTCGTTCCAGATTTTTATGCTTGGTGCAGGAACTTTGACGAGGCTGTCAAGCAGCGTTCGAGGCAATACACACAGACCACCGTATAACCACTGAATGTCTTATACATACATATATACATATATTTGTGTGTGTGTGTGTATGCAATGGGAAATACAGAGAGAAGAGGTCACTTATTAACAAAAATAAAAAATAAATTAACAAATTAATAAATAAATAAAAAAAATCTAAGTAAATTATTAAAATGCAAGGCTGGAAATTTCCATCAGATACGAAATTAATTCAATACTTTCTTGCACAGAGGAATGATCTAAGCCCAAGCGTCAAACTAGAATGCATTCGAATCTTGAAATAGATTTTTGTACATAATTCTTCGAAAATATTCCTAGAGTTCCTGATGTTCATATTTTTACAACTGGAATGTACTTATTCAAAATATCCAGGTTCTTATAACGAATCGAATCCATGTATTCAAATATTTCATAATATTCCTATGTTTACAATTGGACATCTTGAACTGGTGGATTCCAATTATAAACATATGAACATTAGGAAATATAAGAATACCTTCGAACAGTTACATTCTAAATTCTTATAACGAATCAAATACAATAATGATAAAATATTAAGTGGATCATACGTCATTTACAGTTACTATCACTACTGTACTACTGTTTCTACCACTATTATTACTACAATTACTACTAATAATAAAACTAAATCTAGTTGGCAGAGGAAAAAATGAGTTCAGATAATCTTATGCAGACACAAAGATTGGACCATACTTCGAGTTACTATCACTACTGTACTACTAATGCTACCACTATTACTACTAATATTAATATTACTATTACTAATAATAAAACTAAAACTTGTTGGCAGAGGAAAAAAATGAGTTCAGACGATTCACTACTGTACTACTATCACTACCAGTATCACTACTAATATTACTATTACTATTACTAATAATAATAAAACAAAAACTCGTTGGCAGAGGAAAAAAAATGAGTTCAGACGATTCACTACTGTACTACTATCACTACCAGTATCACTACTAATATTACTATTACTATTACTAATAATAATAAAACAAAAACTCGTTGGCAGAGGGAAAAAAATGAGTTCAGAGAATTCTAAGCAGACACAAAGATTGGACCATACTTCGAGTTACTATCACTACTGTACTACTAATGCTACCACTATTACTACTAATATTAATATTGCTATTACTAATAATAATAAAACAAAAACTCGTTGGCAGAGGGAAAAAAATGAGTTCAGAGAACTCTAAGCAGAAACCAACAAGCAAAACAAAAACCAGAGAACAAGGACAGATTGAGGAGCCTGTCTGGAGATGGCGCTGGCTCTCTCAACATAAAAAATCCATAAATGCATATATGCATAGGACGTACAAACACACACACACACACAAACACACATACACACACGCGGTGGCTAAAACGATCCATAAAAGAAAGAATAACCCCAAAATATGCACAAGTAAAAGAAATATGGCTGTACTAAGCTGACAGAGAGAGAGAGAGAGAGAGAGAGAGAGAGAGAGAGAGAGAGAGGGAGAGGTGGGGAAGGGGATTTTTACATGGGATGGGGTTGAGAAGTGGTGACGGAGGAGGAGGAGGAGGAGGAGGAGGAGGAGGAGGAGGCCCAAGAGCTCCTTAACTATTCTAACATTAAACCTCTTAAACACTCACCGGGAAAACCACTTTTCCTCTCTCGGAATACGGATGAAACGGAAGGGGAAAGCCGGAAGGAGGAGGAGGAGGAGGAGGAGGAGGAGGAGGAGGAGGAGGAGGAGGAGGAGGAGGAGGAGGAGGAGGAGGAGGAGGAGGAGGAGGTGTCGAGAATGAAAGGAAATGAAAACGAGAAGCGAATGAAGAAGAAGTAGAAGAAGAATTCACAGGACAAGAAAAAGAGAGAAAAGGGACATGTCGAGAAAAGATGGAAATAATACAAGGAAAAGAAGTCAAGAGAGAGAGAAGAGAGAGAGAGAGAGAGAGAGAGAGAGAGAGAGAGAGAGAAGGAAGGACGGGTGCCGAGAACATAGGGAAGAGAAAAATATGATGAAAAATAGAAAAAGAACACAAAAAAATGAAAGGAGGAAGTGACGAGAGTAATAAAGTGAAGGAAAGAGAAGAAACAAGGTTAATGAATTAAAAGACAAAGTAAAAGAGTAAAGATCAGTGAGCTGAGAATTGTGTGTGTGTGTGTGTGTGTGTGTGTGTGTGTGTGTGTGTGTGTGTGTGAGAGAGAGAGAGAGAGTTTGACAGGTTAAGAATTCATTCAACAGTAAAGACAATTACATTCGATACGTAAGAAGCAGCTGGGACAGCGAGAAGAGGAAAGATGTTGCAGCTAAGTGGAGAGAGAGAGAGAGAGAGAGAGAGAGAGAGAGAGAGAGAGAGAGAGAGAGAGAGAGAGAGAGAAAACACTGATTTTTAGAAAATATTTTTTCAACCGCATACACAGTAATTATGAATGGTGTCATATATGCCTGTCTGTGTCTATTGAGAGAAAGAGAGAGAGAAAGAGGACAAGACAAGACGCTGTGTTATAGGCAGTGGTGGTGGTGGTGGAGGGTGCCGCCACCGCCGCCGCCGCCGCCGGAGAGTGTCACACTTATCCTGAACACGAGGACAACTTAAGAGTCCTCGCATTTGGGAGACCGGAGGACTGGAGTGGCCTCTCAGCCAACGCTCGCTCCGGGATGCTTCTTCTCCTGGAGCTCTTACCTGCAACAAAAGAAAAATGGTGCCGAAGATTATAACCTGCTTCAGGGGAGGAGGGAGGGAGGGGAAAGGGGAGGAGGAGGAGGAGGAGGAGGAGGAGGAGGAGGAGTAATGGATGAAGGGCTTGACAGAAAGGAAGAGTGAGGGAGAGGCTGTCGAGAAGCAGGGGAAGGAGAGGAATGAGAAATAGAACGATAGGGGAATAGGTGAGATATGGGTGAGAGAGAGAGAGAGAGAGAGGAAGAGGTGAGATATGAGTGAGGGTAATAAGAGAGAGAGAGAGAGAGAGAGAGATAGGGGAAGAGGTGAGATATGGGTAATGGCTATAGAGAGAGAGAGAGAGAGAGAGAGAGAGAGAGAGAGAGCGATAGTGGAATAAGTGAGATACGGGTGAGGGTAATGGCTATATACGAGAGAGAGCGATAGGGGAATAGGTGAGATATGGGTGAGGGTAATGGCTATACAAAAGAAGAGAGAGAGAGAGAGAGAGAGAGAGAGAGAGAGAGAGAGAGAGAGAGAGAGAGAGAGAGTGGAATAAGTGAGATACGGGTGAAGGTGAGATATGGGTGAGGGTAATGGCTATACAAAAGAAGAGAGAGAGAGAGAGAGAGAGAGAGAGAGAGAGAGAGAGAGAGAGAGAGAGAGAGAATAAGGGAAAAGGGAATAAGTGAGATACGGTAGAGGGTAATGGCTATGAGAGAGAGAGAGAGAGAGAGAGAGAGAGAGAGAGAGAGAGAGAGAGAGAGAGAGAGAGAGAAAGGGTGTTGTTTGAAGAGAAGGGGAACTCAAAAGCGAAAGTAAATACTGGGAAAAGATTCAGGACACGAATTTAATAGGAGAGCTTTGAAGGCTTTCTCGCCGAGAGAGAGCCTTCAATAATGAATTCTACTATAAAAAAATATATTATTTAGAATACTGAGATTTCAAAGCCTGTAAACGACACTGATGTTACTGAAAGAACCTATTGGTATGTTAATTACAATGGTTAAATTATTATTAAGTGTATGATTAATACCAAAAGTTTCAAACTGCTTTAGTTATACACAGTGGAACACATGCCGAAGGTTCCCATACAATAAATACAGTTTTCTACAATAAGTAATAAATTTACCTTTATCACAACAGCTTTTGAAAATTTTATACAAAACAAATTTATTAACTTGTTAATTTTTTTTAATAACTGATCTCTTCATAAATTTTCTATTACCTTCTGTTACTTCTTTCAAACGAACACCTTAATATTCTTTGGAAGCTTGAATTTCAAGTCAATGGCCCCTGTGGTGGGCTTGTTCCATATGAATAGGGTTCATCTTCTGAATAATAATAATAATAATAATAATAATAATAATAATAATAATAATAATAATAATAATAATAATAATAATAAGAAGAAGAAGAAGAAGAAGAAGAAGAAGAAGAAGAAGAAGAAGAAGAAGAAGAAATTCACAACCTCGTGAAAAACAATCTGTGTAATATAATTCCACAATTATAAAGTAAACTATATTACTATATAAAAAATACATAGTAATATAGTTTACTATATAATTGTGGATTTTCATTATACAATAATAATAATAATAATAATAATAATAATAATAATAATGATAATAATAATAATTCTGTGTTTCCTATTACCTAATGTTACTGCTTTGAAATGAAAACCACAATATTCTTAGAAAGTTTGAATTTCAATTCAGTGGCCCCAGTGGTGGATTTGTTCATCTTCTGAATAATAATAATAATAATAATAATAATAATAATAATAATAATAATAATAATAATAATAATAATAATTACGCATGTAGCAACATTCAACTTACAAAACTTACAGCAAAATATAACCAACAAAAACCAAAAAATAATTCAATTTTTTCCCCAAACACTTCTCACAGAAGCGTAAACTAAACATTCGCAGTACCTGAAACTAAAACACACACACATACAAAACAAACAGAGAAATAATGAACGGATAAATAGATGCAGGTATATAACAGTATATGCACATATCCAAATTAACAGGATGGGGGAAGAGTTAATAAAATTCCAGGGTCCCGGAACCGCTCGCACGTATCTACAACTATAGGCGCCATTTCAATAATACGACTGAATAAATATAATGGAGTCGGACTGAATTTTTTTAAAACGATTAATACGTCTTTGTGGAGACTCAAAGTTATACTTATCACCTCTCTCTCTCTCTCTCTCTCTCTCTCTCTCTCTCTCTCTCTCTCTCTCTCTCTCCGCAGTTATACAGTACATGACACCATTTATAACTTTATACAATTGAAAATATATTGTCTGAAAAGCTTTGTTTTCCCTCTCTCTCTCTCTCTCTCTCAGTGTGTTCCATTTCCCTGATCTCTCTCTCTCTCTCTCTCTCTCTCTCTCTCTCTCTCTCTCTCTCTCAATGTGTCTGTCATTGTGTTCCACTTCCCTGATCTCTCTCTATCTCTCCCTCTCTCTCAGTGTGTTCCACTCTCTCTGTCTCTCATTGTTTTCCACTCCCCAGATATCTCTCTCTCTCTCTCTCTCTCTCTCTCTCTATCCTCTCAGTGTGTTTCATTCCCCCGATCTCTCTCTCTCTGCCTCTCTGTCTCTCTCTCTCTCAGTGTGTTTCATTCCCCTGATCTCTCTCTCTCTCTCTCTCTCTCTCTCTCTCTCTCTCTCTCTCTCTGTGAGCGGGCATCATCACCAACAGCAGCAGAGCAACAGGGGCTCCGGTTGGAATATATTTGCAATCATCATTAATCTCATGCGGCAGCAGCATATTCATCCTTTCCCATTAACTCAATTTACAATTAGTTTAACAAGCTTTGCAATCGTTTGTCAGCAACGGCAAACTTAGTTATCATTTTGGGAAAAATAATCAAATAATTCGTCAGACTCCACCATTTCGCCAACTGCTCGGTTCACGGGTCGCCCGGCGTATGAGTAGTGTTTTCGGCACGAGAGGGAGTGTAGGGGAGTGGAACGCTCTGCTGAGAGAGAGAGAGAGAGAGAGAGAGAGAGAGAGAGAGAGAGAGAGAGAGAGAGAGAAATGGTAAGTACCACGAGAGAGATCAGGGGAGTGGAACTCACTGAGAGAGAGAGTGGAACGCATTGAGAGAGAGAGATCAAGGGAGTGGAACACACCTAGAGAGAGAGAGAGAGAGAGAGAGAGAGAGAGAGAGAGAGAGAGAGAGAGAGAGTGGAACACACTGAGAGAGAGAGAGAGAGAGAGATCAAGGGAGTGGAACACACCTAGAGAGAGAGAGAGAGATCAGGTGAGTGGAAAGCGTCTGCTGAGAGAGAGAGAGAGAGAGAGAGAGAGAGAGAGAGAGAGAGGGGGGGGGGTTGTTGGAAAGGGTAAATAACTAGCCAAGGCACTTTGCACTAGCAAATTCAAGATGAGTCTGATTTTATGAAATTGAGGCTGTCAAGTCAAGCACTGGCTGGGTACTTTCGGCCATTCAGTGCTTGCAAAACAGATAAAAATCTGAGTTGGAGTGGTTGAACAGCAAGATACAGCAGAGATCCAGGATAACAAGGAGGTGAAGTATAAGGATCTAAGGGTAGCACTGGAAAAAAAAACACCGTACAGCTGCACTAAGAAGTAATGCTAAGAAGTAATAGTTTGAGAGGTTGGACATCAAGACTGAAATAGGGAAGTGGGAATATGATAGAATATAGAATTTAGGCCAAAGGCCAAGCGCTGGGACCTGTTGAGGTTATCCAGCGCTGAAACGGAAACTGACAGTAAAAAGGTTTGAAAGGTGTAACTGTTAGGAGGAGGTTAAGGAAAGTAAGATAGAAGACAGAGAACACGAACGGCGGTACAGTAAAAGGAATGAAAGGGGTTATAGCATCCAGGGCCTAAGAGAGGGACGCTGCAAAGAGCCTTAAAGTAATGCCTACAATGCACCACATAAGGTGCGACTGCATGTGATTACACCGTTATGGCTGGAGTGTTGGTGACAGCAGGCAGAAAGTTGCATTCCATGACAATACATTATGAAGAGGAGAACATTTCGCGACGCGAAATAATGTATCAGCACAAAAGCGAACGTGAAATCGCGGATATATACATCGACAACGTTTGTATAAATGTAATGCTAACCGCCCCTCCCCCCCTCAAAACTCTTTGTGCTTGAAATAACAAATGGCCCCTTTGATAACAATACGCTATTAAGAATTAATTACTCAACGGTATTGATAATGTATAAATACCCAAAAATACGATCCGCCCAATTCCATCATATTATTATTCGCGTCGAAAATATTTAACATCGATGAAAGTGGATATCTAATTGCAATAACATAAAAAGCCATTAATTTCCCAACTTTGGGACAAAAAGCGTCACAATTGCGACGGACAACAACGCAAAAGTGATCGCTTTATTTAAACAATGACGCTTTTAATCTGCTAATCAAAAAAGGCAAAATCATATGCACTAAATTTCATTTCCGACGCCCCCTCCTAAACCCCCACCCAGTCTCCTTCCCCCCCCCCCTTCCCAAACATCAAAGGGAGGAGGAGGAGGAGGAGGAGGGGGGGGGATTCTGGCCCCTCACGCCCAGATAAAAAGCCCCGTAATACAAACGAGTTTCATTAACACATTAAGAGGTTATGAGAGCTCTATAATACTCTCTCTCTCTCTCTCCCAACGGCCCCCTCCCCCTTGGACA
>NC_089779.1:19072332-19079832 GCF_040412425.1 Macrobrachium rosenbergii
CATCTCGGATTCCCATTCCCGACGTCCAGACCGAATGAGATAAGTCGGCGACTTGGAGTCGTTCCAAGAAGGCTAAACAAAGTATTATAATAATTATTTCTTTTCGCAAAGGGGGAGGGTGGAGGGTACGAATCCCCCCCTCCTTCTCTCTCTCTCTCTCTCTCTTTCTCTCTCACACTCTCTCTTTTCACTTTCACACTCTCTCTCTTTTCACTTTTACCTCGCGATGCATTTTCGGAGATTTTTTCCTCTCTCTCTTTTCTCTCTCTCTCTCTCTCTCTCTCTCTCTCTCTCTCTCTCTCCTTTTCACCCTTATGGACCCCTATATATCATAATATTACCTGTAAGGCGTTCCAGACACTCCAGGTTCCAGTAGTCTCAACACCGCCTCCCCCTCCCATTCCCATTCCCGTTTCTCTCCTCCCCCCTCCCCACCCCGCCCACCTCTCATTTCACCTGTCAGATTAGAGAAGGAGAGAGACGAACAAACTCGAGGCTGCGTTCCGCGCATGCGTGGACGGCCCTGCGCGCGCGCAAGCGTTTACGATAGCGTCGCCTAACCATCATTAATCTTTTAAGAGGGATAAATATCATATCGGGTTCAAGTTTACCAGCAGGTCGTGAATGTCTCTGTCGTGTTTTTTTACGCGTCTGAATGCAAACGGGTTTTGTACCTGTACCGTTCGAGTATGTGGTATTGAAAGCAGGAATTAAGTAAACTTGAGCTCAAAGGGAAAAAAATGGTATTGTGGCAACGATAGCTATAAAAATACAATCTCAATACAGTATATATATATATATATATATATATATATATATATATATATATATATATATATATATATACACACACACATATATATATATAATATACATGTATATATATATATATATATATATATATATATATATATATATATATATATATATATATATATATATATATATATATATATAAATCCGGCATAAACGACCTTTGACTTTTTATGAACTAAAGGTAATAGTACATAATCTGCAAATATATTCTCTCCTATCATTTGATTCAATCATTTTATTTGTTAGTTTTCTGCATTTTACAGATTAAGTTCACGACAAAGAAAAACACCAATTTTCTTAGTTTCTTGAAAACAGCAAGAGAAATTTCCTGACAATCGAGTCGACCTAAACATACTAGAATCTATCACAATGAAGAATATTCTCCTGTGTAAATTAATATTCTGCGTATACAGATATCCAGTTTACATCTGAAATACTGTCTAATAATTCTGGTCATGTCACCAAATGTGCATCTTGGATTTTTTCATAAACGTCATTCAGCTGTCACATTGTTAACGCCTTTACCTGAGGACTGAAAATGAATTAAAATGGACAGTTTGCTTCTCATTTCCAGAGGTCCTTTATTCCTCACACCGCTGGACTGTGGAACAGTCTCCGTGAGGATGTGTAATTGGAACCTCAAAAGTTGAAGACACCCTAAAGCAATTCTTGTGTTTTAATAATGTACTTACGTTCTGATCTATTTATTTACTAATTCATTAAATTATTTTTTTCTGTATTTCCCATTACCTTCTGTTACTTCTTTTCAATGAACATCATATTCTTTGGAAGCTAGAATTGCCCCTTTGTGGGCTTGTTCCATATAAATAGGGTTCATCTTCTGAATAATAATAATAATAATAATAATAATAATAATAATATTCTTTAGAAGCTTCAATTGCAAGGAAGTGGCCCCTGTGGGCTTGTTCCATATGAATAGGGTTCACCTGAATAATAATAATAATAATATTCTTTGGAAGCTAGAATTGCAAGTCAATGGCCCCTTTTGTGGGCATGTTCCATATGAATAGGGTTCATCTTAATAATAATAATAATAATAATAATAATAATAATAATAATAATAATAATAATAATAATAACAATAATAAAAATAAAATAAAACATTTTTTAAAATATTCCACTTGAGTGATTTTCAGTCACGTATCAGCCTTCTCCAACATTCCATGCTATACCATTTTACCGAAAATTTAAAAATAAAATTAAAATAAATAAATAAAAACCTGTAAAATACAAAATCTCTTACTCTACAATAAGCGATTTTGAATTCTCATCAAGTAGAAGGCATCGCCAATCTATTGACAGGTAATGAGGTTTTACAAGTTCAGATTCTGAAATAGGTTTTTGGAACTTCCCTCAGTTTTACAAGACTCTGACCTGCACTACTTATGTGCCAGTTATGAGAGAGAGAGAGAGAGAGAGAGAGAGAGAGAGAGAGAGAGAGCTTTTTAGAAAATATATTTTCAACTGTAAAATTATAAATGGTGTCATATATAACTGTGTGTGTGTGTGTGTGTGTGTGTGTGTGTGTGTGTGTGTGTGTGTGTGTGTGAGAGAGAGAGAGAGAGAGAGAGAGAGAGAGAGAGAGAGAGAGAGAGAGAGAGAGAGGATACTGCTTTTTAGCATAAACTGGCATGAAGCTAGTTTAATCCCAAACGACAATATTTCGTTCTGAAATGCATGTATTAGCATCTCTCTCTCTCTCTCTACACACACACACACACACACAGTTATATATGACACCATTTATAATTTTATACAGTTGAAAATGTATTTTCTAAAACGTTCTCTCTCTCTCTCCACACACACACACAAACTCGGATATATATATATATATATATATATATATATATATATATATATATATATATATATATATATATATATATATATATATATATATATATATATATGACACCATTCATAATTTTATCCAATTGAAAATCTATTTTCTATAAAGCAGTGCTATCCTTTTCTCTCTCTCTCTCTCTCTCTCTCTCTCTCTCTCTCTCTCTCCACACACACACAGATATATGACACCATTCATAATTATCTCCAATTGAAAATCTATTTTCCATATAGTAGTGTTTTCTCTCTCTCTCTCTCTCTCTCTCTCTCTCTCTCTCCAGCGACAACTTGCAAGTTTAACTAAGGACCTTTGCACCACTTCCGCCCTCAGGGAGAAAGACAAAGCACTAACGAAGAAGTTAATTTTACGCCCGAGCGACGTTCATTACGGGGCGCCCTTCCTGCTCGATAGGTGTTCTTGCGAAATGCATAAAAGGCTCTCTCTCTCTCTCTCTCTCAATGCATTAAAGGCTCTCTCTCTCTCTCTCTCTCTCTCTCTCTCTCTCTTTCATAAAGTGGCCCACACGACCACCTGTGAACACTGTCCTGCATATTGAAAGGGTCCAAGACTAGGGCCTGAGTAGGCCTGCCTTGCTCTCTCTCTCTCTCTCTCTCTCTCTCTCTCTCTCTCTCTCTCTCTCTCTCTCTCTCTCTCTCTCTCTCTTTTCTTAAAGGGCCAGGCTAGATTTGGACTGTTGTTGTATCCCCGTGTCAGTGTCCTTGAAGGAGGAAGATAAAAAAATTATAAATTAATTATTTACAGAAGTAATGACCACTGGAGTTAAGCTTTCTATCAAGTGTCTCCCCCTTTACAACAAGTAAAAATTGCGCCGTAGTTTCTTCGGCACAACCGATTTTCCTGTACAGCGTATAATGCTGTATGAACTTCTCAGCCACGGACCATGAAACTCTCAGCCACGGACCATAAAACTCTCAGTCGCAGACCATGAAACTCTCAGCCACGGACTATGAAACCCTCAGCCACAGACTATGAAACTCTTAGGCGCGGCCCATGAAACTTTCAGCCACTGCTAGGTAGTGGCCTTTGTTGTTGATACCTATAGCGGTGCCAGACGTTCGATCATAGCTAACTTTAACCTTAAATAAAAAACTACTGAGGCCAAAGGGCTGCAGTTTGGTATGTTTGATAATTGGATGGTGGATGATCAACAGACTAATTTGCAGCCCTCTAGCTTCAGTAGTTTTTAAGATCTGAGGGCGGACAGAACAAGCGCGGACAGAAAGAAGTGCAGACGGACAGGCAAGTAGCCATCTCATTAGTATTCTTTTACAGAACATTAAAAATTTTTCCAAATGCTGTTACAAAATCACTCATATCATTGACTTCTGTTCTCTTCAGAATGCTTCAGAAACTCTGCCACACATTTCCTGAAACTTTCAGTGATTTACATAACCATCTGATAATGTCAGAGGCTTTCTATTAATTTATGAGCTTCATGGCTTGCGGTACACTGCGCTGGAACCTGACACTGGCCGTCATGTCTCCCCTACCCTCCCAATCCTCTACCTACCCCACCCCCACCCAGGAAGGGCAAACAGGTTTGCAGGAGGAGGGTGGATGTGTCAATTCTCCCCTAACACCCCGATCCCCTACCTATTCCGCCCCATCCGTGGTGGACAAACAGGTTTGCAGGAGGAGGGTGGATGTGTCATGTCTCCCTTACCCTCCCGATCCCATATTTACCCCGCCCCCATCTGGGGCAGACAAATAGGTTTGCAGGAGAAGGGGGGATGCATCATGTCTCCCCTACCCACCCGGGAAGGACAAACAGGTTTGCAGGAAGAGGGTGGATGTGTCATGTCTCCCTTACCCTCCCAATCCCCTACCTACCTAGCCGCCACCCGGGGCGGACAAACAAGCGAGATCCACTCGGATGTTATTATGATAGAATTCTTACTTTCTGTCATCTCTCTACTTAATGCTTTTTTAGCGCGCACAGAGAACAACACGGCCAGCTGTCTTCTCCTGTTTTTAGTCTCCTGCCCCGTTACAACGCAGGAGTTCCAAGAGGGAAAGCTTTAATCGATTTAGCCGAAGCACTAGAAAGAGTGCTACTTTTTTCCCCCCTTCTCATTTTTTTTCTAAGGGGTATCGGTGTGAATAGGAGGGTGTGATATGCCTTAGGCCTAAAATTCTTTTGTCTCCTCAGGGAAACAACAGCAGGAGGAGGAGGAGGAGGAGGAGGAGGAGGAGGAGGAGGAGGAGGAGGACTGGTACATAGAGCAGAAGGGCCATTTGAATCTGTGCGCGAGAGGGAGGTATCGAATGCCTATTACAGGATTCGATTATGTATCAAAGAAATCATCGTTTGATTTGTAACTATCAAATGATTTTCTGGATTCATCTTACACAGAAATTCCTCGTTAATTTGTGCTTATTTTTATATCAAGTGTTTCTCCCATATCTCCGCACTATTTTCCTTGTATTTGAATACATTTTTGTCTATTTATTAATCTCTTTTTTTTTTAATAGGTGAGATCTCTTCTTTCAGTACTGCCCTTTACCTTCTGTTACTTCTTCCTCATGAACACCATAATATTCTTTGGAAGCTTGGGTTTCAAGTCGGTGGCCCCTGTGGTAGGCTTGTTCGATATGAATAGATTTCATCCTCCGAATAATAATAATAATAATAATAATAATAATAATAATAATAATAATAATAATAATAATATTCTTTGGAAGCTTGAATTTCCAGTCAATGGCCCTGTGGTGGGCTTGTTCTATATGAATAGATTTCATCCTCTGAATAATAATAATAATAATAATAATAATAATAATAATAATAATAATAATAATAATAATAATAATAATCTTTGGAAGCTTGAATTTCAAGTGAATGGCCTTTGGTGGGCTTGTTCGATATGAATAGGTTTCATCCTCTGAATAATAATAATAATAATAATAATAATAATAATAATAATAATAATAACCTCATTCGCCCCTTGTGTTTACCTGCCTCGGAGGCATTGCGCGCGTCAGATCACTTCGATAAGCGAAGGAGATCTCCCTTTGATGTCTCCTCCACGTCCCGTTTCAAGCCGTTACGAACTCAGCTCTCCAGTGACGACGGCGACCAGTGTCGCCACGGCTTCTCGCGGCAGCCGAGGTTCATCTCCCCTTGCAACGACGCTGGCAATAAAACGGTTCATTCATACAAATACTCCTTCGCGCCTACGAGTCGGTCGCTCTTACGGCTAAGTTTCACTTTGCCGGAATTACATGCGGTTTCCGACGAAGGGAACGAACGCGGCCAGGCCCAGCCACTGCTGCTGGCCTTTGTGAACGCTGCTGGGGGCTGCTGCCTCTATCGACCGACGGGAGTTGTTCTTTGCAACAAAATTCTTAGTAAACAATGGCCATCCCGTGTCCCATTTGTTCTCTTCTCCTTTCCTTTATAGGTTCTCCGGCCTCTCTGACACACGGCGGTAAAGTGTGTGGCACCGAGATGCTCCTGCGCCTCCCGCCCCCCCCCACCTCCACTTCCTTTGGGCGGGGGAAGGGACCCGGCGTTCTGTAACCGCCCACCCCTCTATCTTTGGCAGGGGGAAGCCAGGGGAAGGGACCGGTGTTCTGTCAACCGCCTTCACCTTTGGCCAGGGGGAAGGGACCGGTGTTCTGTAAACACCTCCACCCCTCCACCTTTCGCCAGGGGAAGGGACCAGTGCTCTGTAACGCCCCCCTTCACCTTTGGCCAGGGGAAGGGACCATTGTTCTGTAACACCCCCCTTCACCTTTGGCCAGGGGGAAGGGACCATTGTTCTGTAAACCCCCACCCCTCCACCTTGGCCAGGGGAAGGGACCTGTGCTCTGTAACGTCCCCCTTCACTTTTGGCCAGGGGGAAGGGACCATTGTTCTGTAAAAGCCCACCACCCCTCCCCTCCACCTTTGACCAGGGCAAGGGACCCGTATCCTGTCACCCCCACCCTCCCACCCCTCCACCTTTGGACAAGGCAAGGGACCAGTGTCCTCTCACCCCCACCCACCCACCCTCCATCTTTGACCAGGGGGAAGGGACCAGTGTCTGTCACCCCCACCCACCCACCCACCCCTCCACCTTTGACCAGGGGAAGGGACCAGGGAGGGAAGGACCGAAGAAATACAGAAGGGCGTCTCGAGGCCCCAGAGACGGGGGAAAAGATTTCGAACTGCGGAGAGACTTTAATGAAGAGGACGATGAAGAAAGAAAAAAAAAGGAAGGAAGTAAGAAGAAAAGAACAATCAAATGACGATGAGGGGGTTTGAGGAACGATGAATTAATGCTTACGGAACGGAAATGGCGCGCCGCGGTGAGGAGTTGAACAGGGGAAATGGAATACGGCTGTTGCGCGGGTTTCTTTAACCAAATCGGAAGGGCGGAGGAGGAGGAGGAGGAAGGGTGGAAGAAAGGAGGAGGAGGAGGGGAGGAAGGAAAGAGAAAGAAAGGGAGGAAGAAGAAGGAAGAAGAGGAGGAGGAGGAGGAAGGGTGGAAAAAGGAGGAGGAAAGGTGAAAGAACGGAGGAGGAGGAGGAGGAGGAGGAAGGAAGGAAGGAAGGAAGGAAGGAAGGAAGGAAGGAAGGAAGGAAGGGAGGGAGGAGGAGGAGGAGGAGGAGGAGGAGGAGGAGGAGGAGGAAGGGTTGTCAAGTTAATGGGGTAGGATATCTGCGATAGAAGAGGAAATACGATTTCTTCGAAACGGAAGCACTGGATGAAGATTCCTCACCCTCCTGCCCCCTCCCACCCCTCCATACCCTCCACCCCTCTCTGTCCTGGAAGAGTGGAACCTTTAGAATGCTTGTTTTATTTCGGCGGTTGGTCC
>NC_089779.1:19084832-19089832 GCF_040412425.1 Macrobrachium rosenbergii
GGAAAATACAAAAAGAAGAGACCAATTATTAGAAAAAAATAATAAATCAATAAATAAACAGATAAAAACGCAATTAAATTATAAAATACAAGGAGAATTACTTTAGGGCACGCATTGCAACCTTCTTTGAAAGAGTTCGTACATAACACTTCCGGCCATACACCTTTATTAGCCTACTACGACCACCAGAACTTTTTCTCCATCGATTCCGATGAAATATTCACCAAATATTCACATCCGCTGGAATCAACGAGTAACGATACAAGTACCACGAATGTAACCATTATTTATTCAAGGCGCACTGCCGGAATTTTGCCCCTGAACGTACAAAGAACGAGTAGGTGTGAATTATTGAGAATGCCGATCGCCGTTCGTACCATTTTATTATTATTATTATTATTATTATTATTCAGAAGATGAACCCTATTCATATGGAACAAGCCCACCACAGGGGCCACTGACTTGAAATTCAAACTTCCGAAAAATATGGTGTTCATTTCAAAGAAGTAACAAAATATAATAGGAAATACAGAAATAAAATAGTAAGGACATGAATAAATAAGCAGGTTGTTATTATTATTATTATTATTATTATTATTATTATTATTCAGTAGATGAAACCTGTTCATATGGGACAAGCCCACCACAGGGGCCAATGACTTGAAATTCAAGCTTCCAAAGAGTATATTATTATTATTATTATTATTATTATTATTATTATTATTATTATTATTATTATTATTCAGAGGATCAACCCTATTCATATGGAACAAGCAAACCGCAGGGGCCACTGGCTAGAAAATTCAAGCTTCCGAAAAATATGATGTTCATTTGAGATGTCCAAACGGCGCAGCAATAAACACGGGTTTTAATGATGACAATGGCAGTATTTCTTTCGTTCTCTGCCCATCACTTGCGAGAATATCCGGAGAATTATCGGGCAAACATTGCGTGCTCATAAAAAAGTGAAAATGTGGCTTCGCCCCAAAAAAATAAAACACGGAATGTTATTCAACCGATTGGGGCTTTTAGAACAAAGGATCTGTTAGTCGTTACAGAACAGAATAGAACATAGGGTTTAGGACAAGGGCCCAGCGCTGGTACCTATGAGGTCATTCAGCGCTGAAAGGGAAATTGACAGTAAAAAGATTGGAAAGGTGTAACAGGACGAAAACCACGCAGTTGCAGATTGAATCAAATGTTAGGAGAGGGTTGAAAGTAAGATGGCAAAGAGAGAATATGAACGGAGGTACGGTAAAGGAATGAAAGGGGTTGCACTATAAAAAATTGTTAGTAGAGGGTCGAAAGATGGAAAAAAAAGAATAAGAACGGAGGTACAGTAAAAGGAATGAAAGGGGTTGCAGCTAGGGGCCGAAGGGACGCTGCAAATAACCTTAAAAGAATGCCTACAGTGCACCGCATGAGGTGCACTGACGGCACTACCCCCCTATGCGTTAGACATCGAAAAACAATAAATAAATAAAAAAAAATCGCACGTACATAAAAGCGAGAGAGAGAGAGAGAGAGAGAGAGAGAGAGAGAGAGAGAGAGAGAGAGAGAGAGAGAGAGAGAGAGAGAGAACGCGTTCAGATCGCATAAATAAACAATTAAATAAATAAAATAAATAAAAATATAAGAGCATTAGACATCGAAAAACAATAAATAAAATATAAAAAAAATCGCACGTACATAAAAGCGAGAGAGAGAGAGAGAGAGAGAGAGAGAGAGAGAGAGAGAGAGAGAGAGAGAGAGAGAGAGCCTTCAGATCGCATAAATAAACAATTAAATAAATAAAAAAAATAAAAATGTACGACATATCTATAAATGCAGACTCCCGGGCAGAAACATCCCGTGTATTGCAACGGTAACTTCGGAGTGGAACACACGTGTCTGACAGCTGCCCTGGTAAAATGCATAAGCCTGACATGCATGGGTTTGCATGGGATATACATTTCGGAATCAAGTTTTAGAGTCCGTTTCTCTCTCTCTTCTCTCTCTCTCTCTCTCTCTCTCTCTCTCTGTGGTGGGCTTGTTCCATTGACTTGAAATTCAAGCTTCCAAAGAATATTATGGTGTCCATTTGAAATAAGTAACAGAAGGTAATGTGAATCTTCTGTGTATTATTATTATTATTATTATTATTATTATTTATTATTATTATTATTATTATTATTAAGGAAATTAACCCTATTCATATGCAACGAGCTTGAAATTCAAGCCACCCAAGAATATGGTGTCCATTTGAAAGAGTAACTGAAGTTAACGGGAAACACAGAAAGATCAGATATCATAAAAGAAAAAAAATAAATTAACAAATTAACAAACAGGAAAAATTTAAGTAAATTATTAAAAATACAAGTACTATAGTATCAGGGTAGTAATGCATTGTATCTTCGCTCGAACTTCTGAAGAAGTTCCAATTGCACGACCTCTGGGAAGCTGTTCCACAGTCCAACGGTGTGAGGAATAAAGGGCCTCTGGAACTCTGGAGAAGTTCGACAGCGAGGCAAAACAATGACTACATATTGGTGCAGCTGTTCAGTGATTCTGGTTGTTCTCGGCAGGAGAAGAGAATCAGGGATCGTTTGTGAATGTGACAGATCTGTTAGCGACGGGAAAAGTAAACAAGAGGTAATAACGTTTGTGAAGAAATAAACACAAAAAAAGGAAAAAATGCGCCGCAGTTTCTCCGGCGCAATCGAGTTTTCTGTACAGCTTATAATCAAGGTCACCGAAAACAGATCTATCTTTTGGTGGTCTAGGTATAATGCTGTATGAGCCATGGCCCACGAAACTCCCAGCCGGCCGTGGTGGCCTGTCGTATATCGTTGCCACGAGCACGATTATGTCTAACTTGAACCTTAAATATAATAAAAACTACCGAGGCTAGAGGGCTGCAATTTGGTGTGTTTGATGCCTGGAGGGTGGATGATCAACATACCAATTTGCAGCCCTCTAACCTAAGTAGGTTTTAAGATCTGAGGGCGGACAGAACGGACGGTCAGACAAAGCCGGCACAATAGTTTTCTTTTCAGAAAACTGGAAACCGTAAAAGAAATACAAAAGTCGAATAAAAGGCCATAAATGGACATCGACCAGCGACAAGGGCGCTTCAAATATATAATAATGAATTTGCATGAGCTGGGAATGTGAAATGGAACTCTTAATAACGAGAATATTTTAACGAAATTATCTATATCAATATAGTGTTTCAAACGAGCGCATAATTCTCACTAATGAGAAAAGTTGAATATGAGGATTAATCTCGCGCGCGCAATAAAATTAAAATGGAATATATATATATGTATATGATGAGACGCGCTTATTTAGATATGATGCCCTGCTTATACATACACACACATACATACATACATACATACATACATAAACATACACACTTTTGTAGGCATTAACTACAAAATACGAACGCCAGGAAATATATATAAATATTAAATCACACTCAAAAGGTAATAAGATATTATCATACAGGAAATATTATTAAAGAAAAATTATAACAGCAATACACACATTTAACATGAATCTGTCTAATTCTATATGGTAGCCTTATGTTAAGTGTGATTTACAATTTGAGAGAGAGAGAGAGAGAGAGAGAGAGAGAGAGAGAGAGAGAGAGAGAGAGAGAGAGAGAATTATTTAAGTCAGGATGAAAATCAACATGTATTTGAGTGAGCGAGTTTTTGGGACAATGAATTTGAGAGAGAGAGAGAGAGAGAAAGAGAGAGAGAGAGAGAGAGAGAGAGAGAGAGAGAGAGAGAGAGAGAGAGAGAGGTAGGTTTGCATATATTCCACAAGCTTAGCAATGTCATTGTTCAAAAAAATTAAGAAATAAAATTAACGTCTATTCCCAAAATACAGCACTCTCTCTCTCTCTGTATATATATATATATATATATATATATATATATATATATATATATATATATATATATATATATATATATATATATATATATATATATATATATATATATATATATATATATGAAATCTTTCTTGTTTTCTTATAATCTTCAGCCTACGATATTGGTTTTATTTTCTGGCCTCTCATATTTATTTTACCACCTTTCCCTCTCTCCTCTCTCTCTCTGCAGCCTGCAGGATAAATAAGATAACAGCAAATTCATTCCTGCTACCTGCTGACGTCTGAATACATGTGTATCGATTTTATCTTCTATGCAATCATATTTATTCATTTATTTCCTTTTCCTACAACTCTCTCTCTCTCTCTCTCTCTCTCTGCAGGCTAACTTCCCTGTGGAGCCCTCTTGGGATTATACAGTAAGTTGGTTTTCAACTGAAGAATTACAGAAAGAAAAGAAAGTATATGAAAATAAGGATTAGAAACCCACAAAACTTATAAAAGGATAATAGAAGAATAGAATATAAAATTTATGCCAAAGGCCAAGCTCTGGGACCTACGAGGTCATTCAGCGCTGAAAGGGAAACTGACAGTTTAAATGGAGGAAAATCTCGCAGTTGCATTACAATTTTCAGAAAGGGCAGTAAGTCAGATGGAAGAGAATATGAACGGAGGCACAGTTAAAGAAATGAAAGGGGTTGTAGCAGCTTGGAGCCTAAGGAAGGGACGCTGCAAAGATCTTTTTTAGGTAATGCATACAGTGCACCGCATGAGGTGCACTGACGGCACTACTGCTCCCAAGGGGAGAGCAGATTAATGGATAAACGCAGACCCAGAATATCTTAACAAATAACTCTTGCTTTCCACCGAGAGATCTCTGTCGTGACCTCGTCGTCGGTTTTAAATAGTCGTGCATGGAACGGGGCTTGCATGGCTTCAATTATTTTCTTGGGGGGCTGTAATTAAGACAGCTAGACTGACTCTCTCTCTTTCTCTATACCTCAATCTCTCTCTCTCTCTCTTTTAAGAAAGATTCCCTTTCGTCGTGTTCACCAGTATATCATTTACAGTTTCTCTCTCTCTCTCTCTCTTTTACATAACATTCTCTTTTGTAGTGTTT
>NC_089779.1:19094832-19109832 GCF_040412425.1 Macrobrachium rosenbergii
TCTCTTATCCACCAAATATACTTTCAATAATAAGTAGTAATGCTCGGTGTTGGTATTTTGAATATGAAGTATTTGTGTAGAGAAAAATCAAGCACAAATGGAATATGCATGTATGTATGTGTATGTATATATATATATATATAATTATATATATATACAATTATATATATAAACATATATACATACACATGCATACATACATTATATATATATATATATATATATATATATATATATATATATATATATATATATATATGAAGGTGACGAATTAAAAAAAAGCTGTGCAACGCGATTTCAGAAATTGCAAAGCGTTTACATTTTGTCTGTAGGGAGAACTCTTACCATCAATTGGGCCAACTTCGAAAATAAAAACTAATTTATAACGTACGATCTTTTGCACAGTAAGACTTTAGACACACACACAACACGTACTGAGAGAGAGAGAGAGAGAGAGAGAGAGAGAGAGAGAGAGAGAGAGAGAGAGAGAGAGAGAGAGAGAGAGAAGCATCCTCGTAAAATGAATCTTGAAGTGAAAGTGAAAGATATATATATATATATATATATATATATATATATATATATATATATATATATATATGTATATATATATAATATATATATATATATCTATATATATATATATATATATATATATATATATATATATATAGAGAGAGAGAGAGAGAGAGAGAGAGAGAGAGAGAGAGAGAGAGAAGTAGCAAGCCATCGTCGCACCATTCACACTCACATAAAAATACGAAGGGGAAAAATCGTGCGGGAATATTTTCTTTTCAGATATTTGCAGGGTCGATGACGTGTCAGGACCAGAGGAGGAGGAGGAGGAGGAGGAGGAGGAGGAGGAGGAGGAGGAGGAGGAGGAGGAGGAGGAGGAAAGGGAAGAATACAACAAGGGGGAGAAAACGAGCCAAAGACCCCCTGAGGGAAAGAGAGGGGACAGTGGCAGGTTTTTACCATTATTACCACATAGGGTCGCCTGGGGATCTGGAAGGATGGGACGAGAGAGAGAGAGAGAGAGAGAGAGAGAGAGAGAGAGAGAGAGAGAGAGAGAGAGAGAGAGAGAGAGAGAGAGAGGACGAAGCGCTGGTATAAAGGACATACAGAGATGTATGATGATGGTGCGAACAGGGGGAAGGGAATGATGAGATAAGACAAGTAAATAAAGGTTGATGCGTATATGCAGAAGAGAGAGAAAGAGAGAGAGAGAGAGATAGAAGGTCATGAATGAAAACATAAGAGAGAGAGAGAGAGAGAGAGAGAGAGAGAGAGGATATAACATCATCAGAGATACGGAAGTAGATTTCTTTTAAAAACAGGAGCCAACGATTAAATACTCTATGGAGAGAGAGAGAGAGAGAGAGAATCAATTTCCAAAGGTCTGTATAGCCATTCATCCAAATACCTCACGGACTCTTACCGTATAATAAGAATAATAGCCATTAACTATTAAACCATCATTTAACCTACCATATATCAGAACATAAAATAGTAATATCCAGTCACTCTTAGAAAACCCACCAAAACTCATCCAGTCACTCTTTGAAAACCCATCAAAACTCATCCAGTCACTCCCAGAAAACCCATCCAAACTCATCCAGTCACTCCCAGAAAACCCATCCAAACTCATCCAGTCACTCCCAGAAAACCCATCAAAACTATTCAGTCACTCTTGGAAACCCATTAATAATCATTCAGTCATTCTTTGAAAACCCATCAAAACTCATCCAGTCACTCTTTGAAAACCCACCAAAACTCATCCAGTCACTCTTTGGAAAACCCATCAAATCTCACCCAGTCACTCTTTGAAAACCCATCAAAACTCATCCAGTCATTCTTAGAAAACCTATCAAATCTCACCCAGACACTCTGAAAACCCACCAAAACTCACCCCAGCCACTTTTAGAAAACCCATCAAAACCCATCCAGCCACTTTTTCGAAAACCCATAAAAATCCAGCCATTCTATGAAAACCACTCAAAACACATTCATTCTTTGAAAACCCATCAAAACTCATCCAGTCACTATTGGAAAACCCATCAAAATCGAACAGTACAGTGCATAAAATACTCCCCAGACACGCGTACATGAACAGGTCAGAGAGAGAGAGAGAGAGAGAGAGAGAGAGAGAGAGAGAGAGAGAGAGAGAGAGAGAGAGAGAGACCTAAATGACGAAATTCCACGATATATACAAAAGTGATTTTAGCTGTCAAGAGGAAAAGAGAAAATAAGAACAGGGAGACGGGTGGAAACGGCAGTAAAACCTCGAATTAAATGAAGAACTGGAATACCGTCCATGATACTGAAGGGAGCGAAGGACTAGAGGAAGGAAGGAAGGAATGAGAGAGAGAGAGAGAGAGAGAGAGAGAGAGAGAGAGAGAGAGAGAGAGAGAGAGAGAGAGAGAGAGAGAGAGTCTACTGTAGCAGAGGGATACTACCATAGACGACACAGAAGGGGGTCTTACAACAGAGAGAGAGAGAGAGAGAGAGAGAGAGAGAGAGAGAGAGAGAGAGAGAGAGAGAGAGAAGGGACCGTAAAAGCTGATAAACTTGGAATGGGAAAACAGGGGAGAAGAGAAGTAATGGAGATTACAAGAGGGGGAAGAAACAGAAAAATGAAGAGGGGGAAAAGATGATTTGCGATGAAACGCAGAATAACCGACAATAACAGCAGGGAAGAAGAACGTAGTGGAGAGAGAAAGAGAGAGAGAGAGAGAGACATATACCTCAATTCCTCTTTTCTTTCTAATCTGACAATAACAACAGAGAGAGAGAGAGAGAGAGAGAGAGAGAGAGAGAGAGAGAGAGAGAGAGAGAGAGAGAGAGAGAGAGTCATATACCTCAATTCCTCTTTTCTTTCTAAACTGACAATAACAGTAGGGAAGAAACATAGGGTGTACAGAGAGAGAGAGAGAGAGAGAGAGAGAGAGAGAGAGAGAGAGAGAGAGAGAGAGAGAGAGAGAGTCATATACCTCAATTCCTCTTTTCTTTCTAAACCGACAATAACAGTAGGGAAGAACATAGGGTGTACAGAGAGAGAGAGAGAGAGAGAGAGAGAGAGAGAGAGAGAGAGAGAGAGAGAGAGAGAGAGAGAGAGAGAGAGTCATATACCTCAACCTCTTTTCTTTCTAAACTGACAATAACAGTAGGGAAGAAACATAGGTGTACAGAGAGAGAGAGAGAGAGAGAGAGAGAGAGAGAGAGAGAGAGAGAGAGAGAGAGAGAGAGAGAGAGTCATATACCTCAATTCCTCTTTTTTTCTAAACTGACAATAACAGTAGGGAAGAAACATAGGGTGTACAGAGAGAGAGAGAGAGAGAGAGAGAGAGAGAGAGAGAGAGACAGAGACAGAGAGACATATACCTCAATTCCTCTTTTTCTTTCTAAACTGACAATAACAGTAGGGAAGAAACATAGGGTGTACAGAGAGAGAGAGAGAGAGAGAGAGAGAGAGAGAGAGAGAGAGACATATACCTCAATTCCTCTTTTCTTTCTAAACCGACAATACAGTAGGGAAGAACATAGGGTGTACAGAGAGAGAGAGAGAGAGAGAGAGAAAGTTAAGTATACCTTAGTTTTACCAGACCACTGAGCTGATTAACAGCTCTCCTAGGGCTGGCCCGAAGGATTAGACTTATTTTACGTGGCTAAGAACCAATTGGTTACTTAGCAACGGGACCTACAGCTTATTGTGGAATCCGAACCACATTATAGCGAGAAATGAATTTCTATCACCAGAAATAAATTCCTCTAACTCTTCATCAGCCGGCGGCGGGAATTGAACTCCGGCCCATCGAATGACGGTCTAAAGCTCAACCGACTCGGCCAACAAAGGGCTAGAGAGAGAGAGAGAGAGAGAGAGAGAGAGAGAGAGAGAGAGACATATACCTCAATTCCTCTTTTCTTTCTAAACCGACAATAACAGTAGGGAAGAACATAGGGTGTACAGAGAGAGAGAGAGAGAGAGAGAGAGAGAGAGAGAGAGAGAGAGAGAGAGAGAGAGATATACCTCAATTCCTCTTTTCTTTTTAAACCGACAATAACAGTAGGGAAGAAACATAGGTGTACAGAGAGAGAGAGAGAGAGAGAGAGAGAGAGAGAGAGAGAGAGAGAGAGAGAGAGAGAGATACAACTCAATTCCTCCTTTCTTTTTTCTCTCAATTTTCCGCCTCTCTCCTTTTAGAACAAAAAAAATGAGAGGTTTATAATAACGGGCGTAAAAAGCAATTACGTGATAAAGTCCGCGTTCGGTAATTAAAGGAGAGACAAAAAAGGAAGAGGAAGAAGAAGAAGAATAAAAAAATTGTGAAAAAAAAACTTCCTCAAATGGTGCAGTAGGAGGAGAAGAGACTCCCAAAGCGAAATGATTAAACGGTAATTGACGCAGAAGAAATTGCATAACAGTACGGGGTCGTGATCAACTGTTATTAAAACCATCGGGGCCGAAAAAAGCAAAACTATTTTCAATAGTCATCTATCCAATTTTTTTTTTTTTAATTTTAATACGAGGCGACGATTATAGGTTCCGGGAGCGGAAAATGAATGGATCAATTAATTTATTTGGTCGGCAGGGCCTGCGCTTGGGGGAGGGGGCGGGGTTTGGCTGATTTTGAGCCATGCAATTATAGAATAGAATAGAATATGGGATTTTAGGCCAAAGGCCAAGCGCTGGGGTCTACGGAAGGTTGAAATTGACAGTAAGAAGGTTTGACAGGTGTAACAGAAGGGGTAAAACCTTTTTGCAATTGCAATATGAATCAACTGATAGGAGAGGGTTGAGATGAAGAAAGATAGAAGAGACTGAAAGGAGGTACAGTAAAAGGAACGAAAGGGGTTGCAGCTAGGGGCCACGGCACTATGTTGTCGCATAGAAACAATAAAGATGTTGCTAAAATAATAATAATAATAATAATAATAATAATAATAATAATAATAATAATAATAATAATATCATCTCGGAAGGAGACATTCTTCAAACAAAGTTCAATATAAATTCAACGGCAGCCAGACGGCCATTCTTTTTAATGATAATAATAATAATAATAATAATAATAATAATAATAATAATAATAATAATAATAACCATTCTCTTCAATAATGATAAAAATAATAATAATAGCAATAACTGGTCTCTGCAATAATAATAATAATAATAATAATATCGATAACTCTCGCGTCTGTACCCAATAAACAAACAGCAACTCGTCCCAATCTTTCCGGCGAAACTCCCGTGTTGCACACGGGCCCTATCACAACAGACACACACACAGACACACAGCAACACACAGACACAGACACACACAGACACACAAATTCGCATGCAGCTCGTCTCATTCCTTTTCCCCTCATCGCCTTTTGGAATAGAAATAAGGGACTCGAACGCTATTCCATTTTTCCGACCATGAATCAGTTAATTGCTGAGGGACATTTTGGAAGCCAAATCCACTTCACTGTGTGTGGGGGGGGGGAGAGGGGAGGGGGATGTCCGCCCGCGCATGCCCAAAGCGTATATGTCATTTCCTCTAACTTGTCAGTGATGAACTGAACTGGGATGTAATTGTTTCATTGATTGTAATAAAAGAATTCAGGTATCTCTCTCTCTCTCTTCATATATATATATATATATATATATATATATATATATATATATATATATATATATATATATATATATATAATATATATATATATATATATATATATATATATTAATTATATAATGTATATTATTATTATTATTCTATATAAATATATAATATAAATACATATTTCCTTAATGTGTCTTACATTTTCAGTATCTTTTCATCTCTCTCTCTCAATCATTCCTTATTTACTCTCTCTCTCTCTCTCTCTCTCTCTCTCTCTCTCTCTCTCTCTCTCTACTCGGATGGACTAACAAGTCTTTGAGACATCCTAATCCTTGTAACTCTCCCGGATAATTCATGGAGAAGGATCCTGGCCTGAAAAATTTGTTGATCATTTTTCTGAAATGTGAGAATTGTGTTACATTTCCATAGTTCAGTTTTGCTAAGAGCCTAAGTAATGCCTACAGTGCACCATATGAGGTGCACTGACCGCACTACCCTTCTATGGGTTGTAAATATTATAATGCACCTACCAAATATTATAATGCACCCACCAAACGTAAGTCCTCAGGTGTCACGAACATTTTGGGGCTCAAACGGGCGAACTTTCGAGACAAGGGGAATCAAGCGGCCGCATTAAAGAACTCAGTTACATTCCCATTCCCACTCAGTTACATTCCCATTCCCACAAAGGCCGCTGCGGGCGGAGGAGGAGGAGGAGGACCGGCGGGAGAAATGGTGTCTGCCCGAAAGATTTCGCGCTTCGGAAGGCAATCGACGCAGATCTACATTGCACCGGGTAAATCACATTCCAAGTCGCCATTTCCCGGCCTTCGGGGTCTCTCTCTCTCTCATACACCTTTCTCTCTTCTCTCTCTCTCTCTCTCTCCTACAGCTCTCTCTCTCTCTCTCTCTCTCTCATACACCTTTCTCTCTCTCTCTCTCTCTCTCTCTCGCTCTCTCATACACCTTTCTCTCTCTCTCTATCTCTCCTACACCCCTCTCTCTCTCTCTCTCTCTCGGTCTGTCTCTCTCTCTCTCTCTCTCTCTTCTCTCTCTCTCTCTCTCATACAAACACTCCCTACGCAGTACGGAGAGAGGGCCAAAATGAAACGAATAAACACTCATCCAAATTCTAATCGAACGAGAGAGAGAGAGAGAGAGAGAGAGAGAGAGAGAGAGAGAGAGAGAATCCCAGCGCCTAAGCCAACACAGACCAACAAACGAGAGCATACAAACAACACAAGCAAGGGACGCCGGAGCAACACAAACAGAACAACAACAGGAACTCAATAGTAATCAACATCAAAGAACAAACGAGACGGAGGAGGAGGAGGAGGAGGAGGAGGAGGAGGAGGAGGAGGAGGAGGCGGAGGAGCGGGAGGAAGACCTCCTCTCTCTCTCTCTCTCAAATGGACGAGAAAAACCGGCGGAGATGTAATCATTGGATGTCAGGGTTAGTGACACAGTCAAGAGGGTACCTCCTCCCCCTTCCCCTCCCCCTCCTGACGTGGCCACAGGAGAGGGAGGTTTGCTTAAATGACTTCTACGACTACTGATGCTGTAGGCTGCTGGAGGAGGGAGGGAAGGGGCAGGGGGAAGAGGGGGAGGGGGAGGAAGGAAGGTCAGGGAAACATTGCATTTCAAACGTCCACGGTGGCTCCTCCTGGTGGTTTGCTGAAATTTCTACGACTACTGCTGTAGCTGTAACTGTAGCTGCTGGAGGAGGGAGGGGAAGGGGGAAGGGGAAGGGGAAGGGCAGGAGAAACAGTGCGTCTAAACGTCCACAGTTTCGACTCGACGTCTGACTTGTATATGAAATAAGTCAGGATCCTAAATATATACTTAAGATGGTCTGTCTATTCTTTTTGCTGTCACGTACGTGTTATTGTCTTATTATTTTCAACCTCAGATGTGTGAATATCTTTAGAAGGAGTTATCACTCCTTTGCTTCCTCCCTACTTCTTTTTTATCTACTCTTTCTATATTTCCTATTATATTCTGTTACCTTCTGTTACTTCTTTCGAAGGAACACCGTCAAATTCATTGGAAGCTTGAATTTCAAGTCAGTGGCCCCTTTAGTGGGCTTGTTCCTTATGAATAGGCTTCATCTCCTGAATAATAATAATAATAATAATAATAATAATAATAATAATAATAATAATAATAATAATAATATTGACAACAACAGATTCAAGCAATATTAAGTAATGAACATGCAAAAACAATTGCTATTATTATTATTATTATTATTATTATTATTCAGAAGATGAACCGTATTCATAAAGAACAAGCCTACCACAGGGGCCATTGACTTGAAATTCAAGCTTCCAAAGAATATTATGGTAATCATTCGAAAGAAGAGAAGGTAAAGGGAAATACAGAAAGAAGAGATCTCTTATCAAAAAGAAAATATACATAAATGAATAAATCAATAAAAACTAAACTTAACTTACAATGACTACGAATGAGTTTATCAAAGAAACGACAGTGCAAAGGTTGATAATGAATACATCTGATTCAAGCACCAACAGAGTTCCCAAATGGTACCTAATAGAAGTACATGTTCACTTCGAAGCAAAAAAAAAAAAAACCAGCTGACATTTTTGCTTGAAACTTTATCTAAAATAGCGTCGTTTTTTTTGGGGGGGGCGCATACAACTTTATCTAAAATGGTTTTTCGATTTTTGCTTCAAACTCTATCTAATTTGTAATTAGAGAAAAAAAAAATTAAAAGAGATGTGACAACAGTTCATTCGTTCTCTGGAAAGGGGGTAGCTGCATATTCATCTGATAAAAAATAAAGCAAATATGATATATATATATACATATATATATATATATATATATATATATATATATATATATATGCATTATGTATATATAAAGTATATATATACATATATGTATTATGTATATATAAAGTATATATATACACATGTATATATGTATGTATTTATGTAGATATATATATTATATAATATATATATATATATATATAATATATATATATATATATATATATATATATATATATATATATATATATATATATATATATATATATATATATATATATATATATATACACACATGAGCTCAGTACGTCCACCACACTAACTGTCAATCATGAACAGCAGCAAGACATTAAGAACCGTAAAAGAGAGAGAGAGAGAGAGAGAGAGAGAGAGAGAGAGAGAGAGAGAGAGAGGTAAGTATAAGTGCGTGCCTGGCGCGGCCCATTCTTTCTGTAAGACCGCTGGTGCCGCTACTAAAACACCGATCACATCCACCAATACCATCCATCACCCGCCTCCCACATCATCCAGAGTCGTCGTTCGGTTTCCCAAAACCTTTCGTTCGGCCTACGGTATCTAGTTGACCAGGAACCTACGAACATAGTATGACAAAAACGCCGACGAATTAAGAAAGCGTCACGAAAACGCACTTTGGCCCCAAGAGCTCGTGACAGCACAATATGGAGGTCATTGATTTACTCGTCAAGGAAGTATCGTCTGTGGCGGATATATATCTATAAATATATATATGTATATATCTGTATATATATATATATATATATATATATATATATATATATATATATATATACATATACATGCATATACACAATCACGCTTTATCTTCGACAGAGAGAGAGAGAGAGAGAGAGAGAGAGAGAGAGAGAGAGAGAGAGAGAGAGAGAGAGAGAGAGAGAGAGACAGCGTGTGTGTGTGCCTGAAGACGACATGCATTCCTGAAGTGGTCATGTAATAAAGAAAGCCATCCATTCTTGAAGGATATAACATATGACACCAAATACCTTATTCATCGAATACGTTACATATTCTCCTGTTATTTTCTCAGCTGAAGTTCAGGTGACTGGGCCGCATTGAACGGGACAAGTCAATCTGTCAATCTTTATGCCAGTGATGAAATCGAGACGTAAAATCCAAATGACAAGAGTTAAGAAGAAGAAGAAGAAGAAGAAGAAGAAGAAAAAGGCTACAAAGCGAGTCGTGTCTTAGCAAAAGAACAAAAACAACAACTCTGTAAAAGAAGAAGAAGAAGAAGAAGAAGAAGAAGAAGAAGAAGAAGAAGAAGAAGAAGAAGAAAGCTACAAAGCGAGTCGTGTCTTAGCAAAAGAACAATAAAAAACATCACCTCCGTAAAAGAAGAAGAAGAATGCCACAAAGCGAGTCGTGTCTTAGCAAAAGAACAACAACAACAACACCTCTGTAAAATAAGAAGAAGAAGAAGAAGAAGAAGAAGAAGAAGAAGAAGGCCACAAAGCGAGTCAAGTCTTAGCAAAAAAATATCATCATCATCTCCGTAGAAGAAGAAGAAGAAGAAGAAGAAGAAGAAGAAGAAGAAGAAGAAGGCCAAAAAGCGAGTCACGTATTACCAAAAGAAGAAGAACAACAAAAACAACATCTCCGTAGGTGCTCCTTAAGAATTAATTCGTTGCTTTTTGAAGACACGCTTCCAGGGAAGACTTCAAAAGTTCATAACGGAACACCTGCCACGACAATCTCCTGACTCATGAATGAGATTGTTGCAGCCGAGAGATAATCCGAAAATAATTCACCGCAGCAATATACTCGGACGCCTATTGATTTCTTTTCGAATTTTAATACGCAGGAGAATAAGGCGGCTCGTCCTCCGTCAGGTATGAAACGCGGTAGAAGGTTTCGTAATACCAAAGACCCCAAGTGACAACTGATGCATTCAAAGGCCACTAGGTTTTCTGAGGTCCACCCGGAGCCAAATATCATGATGGCCTTCTCTTGCCCTACGGCGTGTCCTTTGGCAGTTCTTCTGTAGATATTCAGTGTCTCTCTCTCTCTCTCTCTCTCTCTTTCACACACACACACACACACACACACACACTTCCCAATTTAAAAGAGTACTGTTCTCTCGACTAGCATTGATAATAATTTCCTTTCACGTTGTTTGGTTCCTCTCTCTCTCTCTCTCTCTCTCTCTCTCTCTCCAATTTAAAAGAGTACAGTACTGTTCCTTAGACTTGCCTTGATAATAATCTAACTTGTAAACAGAGTTCACATCAATAATTTCACATAACTTTAGCAATATACCTTAGTTTTTCGATAAACCTACGGAGTATTTCTTCTTAAGCAATGAAATTCAGATTATTTCTGTCAAACTGACATCAAAAACGGTAACAAATAGCTTATGAAGTTTTATATAACAGGAAACTATTCTATATCATTTTCATGGTTTTTGTAACTCGCTGACAATCGTATAATAATAATAATAATAATAATAATAATAATAATAATAATAATAATAATAATAATAATAATAACCACTATGTCATCACAAAATTTGGTGGTACTTGCTACAACTGATATCACTAATAATAATAATAATAATAATAATAATAATAATAATAATAATAATAATAATAATAAGATAAGCGCTCTCATCATAATCACAATTATGGTGAGTGTTCTACAACTGATATCATTCATAATAATAATAATAATAATAATAATAATAATAATAATAATAATAATAATAATCGATTCGCACAAAGCTGATACGATACTTGGTTCAAATTCATTTCGCGAACACCGAACTTCTGTGATGACAAGACTCGCTTATCACATACAATATCTATGTGTGGGGTTGTGTGGGGGTGTTGTTTGTATGTCTGTCTATCTGTCTATATGTCCGCTTGTCTGTCTGTCAGACCCAGATATATCTGCGGCGTCTGTATGGTCTGTAGGTCCTTCATATCCCAACCCGGTGGGGCAGGAGAAATCATCTACTCAATTCTTCGACCGAGTCAAGTGGGACTGTTTTCAATACCAGGACCGATTACAATGTACGCACGAGGGGAAGGAAAGCAATAGGACAGAGGATGAGTGTGTGTTAGAGAGAGAGAGAGAGAGAGAGAGAGAGAGAGAGAGAGAGAGAGAGAGAGAGAGAGAGAGAGGATGGAATGGTATGGTAAGGGAGTGAGCACAGGAAGAAGGGGAGGAGGAGACATAATGAAAACATGAGAGAGAGAGAGAGAGAGAGAGAGAGAGAGAAGGAGGAGGAGGAGACATAAATGAAAACATGAGAGATAGAAAGAGATACGGAAATAGATACCTTTTAAAATCAGGAGCCAACAATTAAGCACTCTACAGAGAGAGAGAGAGAGAGAGAGAGAGAGAGAGAGAGAGAGAGAGAGAGAGAGAGAGAGGAATGAAAACATGAGAGATAGAAAAGAAAGAGATACGGAAATAGATACCTTTTAAAATCAGGAGCCAACGATTAAACACTCTAGAGAGAGAGAGAGAGAGAGAGAGAGAGAGAGAGAGAGAGAGAGAGAGAGAGAGAGAGAGAACTAACATCAACAGAGATACTGCAGTAGATATCATTTAAAAATGGGAGCCAACAATGAAACACACGAGAGAGAGAGAGAGAGAGAGAGAGAGAGAGAGAGGATGGAATGGCAGGGTGAGGGGGAGCAAAGGAGGTGGGGTAGGAGGAGACTGGAGGGAGAGAAAAGGGGGGGTGCCCCCAAACGGAGGACCACTTTCAATTTGTGGTCTCAGCGGTGTTTTAGGGAAAAGGGACGTGGCAGGGCGGGGGGAATAGGGGCGAGAAAGCTTCAATACTCTCTCGCAAAGTAGACGGGTGTTCATCGTCCCTCCCTCCTCTCTCTCTCTCTCTCTCTCTCTCTCTCTCTCTCTCTCTCTCTCCTCTTTAGTGAGTCACTTCCCTAACATCTCGTTTGCTTCGATTTCAAATGACCACCAATTTCTCCAAGCTAGTTTTCCTTATTATTATTATTATTATTATTATTATTATTATTATTATTATTATTATTATTATTATTATTATTATTATTATTATAGCATAAGTCACTAAAACGGTGAAGAAATCCACAATGGCGCAAGTGTAAATGTACGTTAGAAATATATATACAAACGAGAGCTTTCGAGAATTGAGCAGATTCTTCTAAAATGTTTTTTTTACTTAAACCACTGAGGATTTCTTTATTATTATTATTATTATTATTATTATTATTATTATTATTGGAGAAACAAATCCAGTTATGTGTGGGTAGGGATATATTTAAAAATCAATCTATGCTGAGAGCTTTCGGGAATCTGTTCGAACAGATTCCCGAAAGTTGATTCCCAAAAGCTCTCTGCCTAGATTGATTTTCAAATATATTTGTTCCCAAACATAACGGTGGATTTGTTTCTCCATTTTAAGACTCACGCTACTATTATTATTATTATTATTATTATTATTATTATTATTATTATTATTATTATTACAGTCAATTCACGCTGGCTTTACTGAATGTTCGTCAATACTCTAAGATAATGCTTATTCACACGACTGGGAAAAAAAACTGTTTCAAATTTCCCAATAAAAGTTAACTGTAGTGCAAAGCTAATACAATTTGCCCCATACAAAATGAAAAAAACCTTCAAAACGATTTTTTCTCTCTATTTTAAAATCCTAGGATGAAAAAGTCACTTGAAATGACTACACAAGAATGACTTGGCTGAAATTCTGCGGGGGATGGTCTCAATATTTCATTATCTTTGGTCACACCTATGTCAAGTCTTTGAGTTTGCAGTTAAATATATATATATATATATATATATATATATATATATATATATATATATATATATATATATATATATATATATATATAGGCATTGTGGTGGTACATTCTCTCTCTCTTTCTGTAAGGTTGGTCGTATAACTGTAGACATTTATCAAATTTTGTCCCATACGAATAGGTTTACCTTCTAAATAATAATGATAATAATAATAATAATAATAATAATAATAATAATAATAATAATAATAATAATAGTAATAATAACATTGACTTTGTATAATTCGACGCCCTTACCCGGGCAATACGCACAAACAGGATATTTGCTTATTAGTTTCAAATGTATGTGTTTGTATATTGTTGACATAATAAAGAGAAAACATGATAGTCAATGAAGAGTATGCATATATATATATATATATATATATATATATATATATATAATACTGCATGCGATAAAAGAACTGCAAACGCGCAAAAATTAAAACAACACCAGTGCGATTTGATAAATGAAAAGAAATTCATCGCAGAGAAATCCCCCTCCCCCCAAAAGCAAGTTCACCAACGCTGCCAACACCACAAATAAACAAAGAGAGACGTGGTGCTCTCTCTCTCTCTCTCTCTCTCTCTCTCTCACACACACACACACACATACACGGCTCTACCTTTGTTATGGCCGATCCCACTAAAGTAAGAGAGGTCTCTTGGGTCTATCTTCCCCCTCGCTGCTGCTTCTTCTTCTCTTTCTCTTTCTTTTCCCTGGGTCTCAATAACCCTTCTCTTTCTCTCTCTCTCTCTCTCTCTCTCTCGATATGCTGGTACATCCATCAATTTCTGTCTCCTCTTGCCGCTGCCTCAAAACGCTGTCACTCCAAGCATTTGCTTGCTCTCTCTCTCTCTCTCTCTCTCTCTCTCTCTCTCTCTCTCTCTCTCATGCTGCTCCTTCTACTCTGATACTCCCTCTCTCATTCCTTCATTCCTTTGGGTCGTTGTTTATCAAGGATTTATGCTTAAACGATCCCCATACAACAAGAGTTTTGATTTTATTTTTAACTATGGCATTCAGGATTGGGTCCATCTGGTCTTCATACAATACGAGTTTTAATTTTTTTTATCTTATTATTATGTCAGTCAGGATTGAGTCCATCTATTCCTGCCTCTCGACTTCCCTACTGGGTACAGAGAGATCGTCAAGTACTAACTTCGGAACGGGAATTTCTAAGAACTGGAACTTGAATATAAAACTGAGGCCAAAGGCCCATTCCGCTCTGAAAATGGTGTTGAAACAATTGCTTGCAGACGGTGGAAAGTATTTGGGAAGATAAAGAATATGAACGGAGGTACGGTCAAAGGAATGAAAGAGATTTAAGCAGCTAGGGGCCTAAGGAAGGGACGCTGCAAATAAAATTAAGTAACGCCTACAGTGCACTGCCTTTGGTACACTGACAGCACTAGCCCCCTGTGGGATATTTCTTGGGACCTGTCTTATATATATATATATATATATATATATATATATATATATATATATATATATATATATATATATATATATATATATATATATATAATATATATATATATATATATATATATATATATATATATATACATATACACAAATATATATACATATATACAGACATATATAATATATATCTATATATACACACAAATATATATACATATATATACACATATATATAATATACATATGCATGTATTATATAATATACATACACATAGTACATACATACTGAAGGAAATTCTGATAAATGTTTCACTTAGCACAGTAAATATAAATAG
>NC_089779.1:19114832-19139832 GCF_040412425.1 Macrobrachium rosenbergii
ATATACATATACACACACACATACACAGGGGAGGTTCGTACGAGAACGGACGCCGAAATAGATGGTTTGGCATATGGCGACATTTACGAAAGCTAGCATGGATGGTTTTGTAACGAAAGTATGAGTCTTTTAGAGAGAGAGAGAGAGAGAGAGAGAGAGAGTCCAATGTGTATAGGTGTGTATGTGTGTGTGTGTGTATATATATATATATATATATATATATATATATATATATATATATATATATATATATATACATATATGTATGTATGTATGTATATATATATATATATATATATATATATATATATATATATATATATATATATATATATATATATATATATATATACATACATACATAAAAGGATTTAAATCAAAATACGACTTGAATCCACCGACATGACTCAAAACAATTTAAAAAGTCAACGACGAGACACCGATTCGTTAGTGTTCTAAATAGCGTCTCCGGTGCCTTGAAAGGCCAAGCACTGGGACCTATGAGGCCACTCAGCGCTGGAAAAGAAATATGAGAGTAGGTAGGTTTAGAAGCTGTAACAGGAGGGAAAACCTCTGGATAGGGTGGATAGTAAGATGGAAAAAAGAGAATATCAACGGAGGTACAGTAAAAGGAATGAAAGGGGTTGCAGCTAGGGGCCTAAGAAAGAGACGCTGCAAAGAACCTTTAGTAATGCCTACAGTGCACCCCGTGTCAAAAGAGACAGTTTCAGGGAACTGACAAAAGCTGACGTTTGAAAATGATACCAGGAGACAGTTGGTCATCCTACGAAGGCTGACAGGCTGTGGTAATGTGCAGCCATTACGGAGTAGGAATACATGAACACTTATATTTTATGTATGTTGGTATATATATATATATATATATATATATATATATATATATATATATATATATATATATATATATATATATATATATATATATATATATATATATACACACACTGTATAATTTATAAAGCTCATCAGCTTCATCACAATACCGTACAGTGATCGCAAATGTCTCTATTTATTAAAGGGAAATATAATCAGTCCAGTCAGACGGGGAATGTCTAAACGCTCATTACTTTCTACACCCACATTCAATAAGACCTAACCAACGCCATATTGCTCTGAACACGAACGTTTCGTTCCCACAAAATCACAAATTACCAGTTGTTGGCGTCACAACGAAAGTGGTCAACTGGTCTCTGAAAAAGAGCCTCGAATCACGAAGGTATCATCGGCTGCTGCTGCGTCCCTCAAACCGTGACTTTAAATATAAGGTTTTGTATTTAAATTTTATTTTTCCCTTTTTAGTTTTCTGAAAAGAAAACTATTGTGCTGGCTCTGTCTGTCCGTCTGCACTTTTTCGGTCCGCACTTTTTTTCTGTCCACACTTTTACTGTCCGCACTTTTTTTCTGTCCACACTTTTACTGTCGCACTTTTCCTGTCCGCACTTTTTCTGTCCGCCATCAGATCTTAAAAACTACTAAGGCTAGAGGGCTGCAAATTGGTATGTTGATCATCCACCCTCCAATCATCCAACATACAAAATTGCAGCCCTCTATCCCCAGTAGTTGTTATTTTATTTAATGTTAAATTTAGCCATGATCGTGCTTCTGGCAACGCAACAACACAGGCCACCACGGCCGCCTGAGTTTCATGGGCCGCGGCTCATACAGTACTATACCGAGACCACCGAAAGATATATCTGTTTTCAGTGGCCTTGATTATGGGTTGTACAGAAAACTCGACTGAGCCGAAGAAACTTCGGCGCATTTTTTACTTATTTTTATTTTGTTTTAGTTTCGTCAAATCACATCTCTTGAAGGTTTCTTCAGTCAATGGTTCTCCATCTATTTCAATAATTTACTTATGTTTTTATTTATTTTTTTTATATTTTTAATGTATTTTTTCTTTTTAATAACTGATCTCTCCCATATGAGGAGGGTTAAGCTTCTAAATAATAATAATAATAATAATAATAATAATAATAATAATAATAATCTTTGAAAGCTTGTATTTCAAGTCAATGGCCCCAGTGGCGGCCTTGCTCCATATGAAGAGGGTTCAGCTTCTAAATAATAATAATAATAATAATAATAATAATAATAATAATAATAATAATAATAATATTAACAATGTCTGCTCAGACAGCTTCGGCCAGGGAGTGAACTATCAATTCTCACCGTCGCTTTTATGATCGAAATGCAGTTCTCCTCCGTACTTGGTAAATCCTGGCCCTCTAAGGCCCCTTGCTGGAAGTGACAGGGAACTAGAGAGAGAGAGAGAGAGAGAGAGAGAGAGAGAGAGAGAGAGAGAGAGGAGGAGGAGGAGGAGGAGGAGAATACATCCAAGGCAGCAGAGTGGCTCTGCTTCTGAAGGACCCCCGAAATCCAATATCCTGGCCACATCCGTCATCAAGACCCTCCTCCTCCGCCTCCTCCTCCCCCAAAACCTTTCGATCTCTCCCCCGCCCCTCTCCACCTTCCCACCAACCCCCTCAACCCGAGCCATCATCCCACAAACACATCCCGTCGCTACCATGAAACCCACCCCACCCCCTTTCCACCCAAACCCAACATCTTATCCCTTCAACCCCATTGACCAGCAGGTCTCCGCCGCAACCAAAGACACCATATTCAATATAGATAGACTTCTGTGATAATAATAATAATAATAATAATAATAATAATAATAATAATAATAATAATAATAATAATAATTCAATTCTTTCGCACTCCTCAGGATAAACAGAGAGAGAGAGAGAGAGAGAGAGAGAGAGAGAGAGAGAGAGAGAGAGCTACGGAGGCCAGACACTTCTGTAATAATAATAATAATAATAATAATAATAATAATAATAATAATAAAAATTCAATTCCCTCGCACTCCTCCGGATCAACAGAGAGAGAGAGAGAGAGAGAGAGAGAGAGAGAGAGAGAGAGAGAGAGAGAGAGAGGGATGCCACATTGACGAACAACGAAACTTCGTTATTAGCGAATATTTCTAAAAAAAAAAAAGTTTCATTACGCAACGAAATTTGGTTAGTCACCCATTTTGAAATGATTGAATTAAAGAGACGGGGCAATTATTGGGAGGGACGAGAAAAGGGGGAGCGCTCAGAGAGAGAGAGAGAGAGAGAGAGAGAGAGAGAGAGAGAGAGAGAGAGAGAGAGAGAGAGAGAGAGAGTTCATTATATGAATGGGTTCGGAAAAACCGGAGGGACGGAGAGGGGAAATGTGTAAAAATCAGACTGACTGCAAAAGTGTAGCTAGGAGAGAACGGTAAAAGCTACCGAATCAGAACAAAGAGTAAAGAACTAAAGACAAAACGAGAGAGAGAGAGAGAGAGAGAGAGAGAGAGAGAGAGAGAGAGAGAGAGAGAGACCTACGGAGGCCATAGACTTCTGTAATAATAATAATAATAATAATAATAATAATAATAATAATAATAAAACTCAATTCTCTCGCACTCCTCAGGGTAAACAGAGAGAGAGAGAGAGAGAGAGAGAGAGAGAGAGAGAGAGAGAGAGAGAGAGAGAGAGCTTGATTTGATAAAGCAAGTTTGGGACAACACAGTTTCAACAAAAATCTCCATTCACATTTTCTCTAGTGATTACAACTGAAACGTCTATAATATTGTAAGACATTTTAATTTTAGTAAATTATTTCTTTATGTAAATGATCATCACAAAAGTATGAAAGTGTGGAGATATTTCAATCTTTTCGCATGACATAGCGAGCGGTAAATTATTATTATTATTATTATTATTATTATTATTATTATTATTATTATTATTATCATTTTCTTTGGAAGCTTGAATTTCACGTCATTGGCCCTGTGGTGGGCTTGTTCCATATGAATAGGGTTCATCTTCTGGATGATAATAATAATAATAATAATAATAATAATAATAATAATAATAATAATAATAATAATAATAATAAGCTTCCTTCGTGATAACTCTAACATGACTCCCTTTCCCACGAATCGAAAACATATATATATACCTGACATTAAGGATAAAAAAAAAGAATAACAGCTTTATGACCAAGCCCAACGCTGTACCATTAAGAGCGACCAATCAATGACCACTTCACACCTTTACGCTCAATTACAGTCTTACTGTCGTCATCCATTACGGCTGGGCTAAGTCACACGCGCCTTAGTAAATGGCCCCCTTCCCCTTTCCCCTTCCACACCCTTTAAATCCCTCCCCCCTCAATCCACACCCTTAATAAGGATGTCGCTGTCAAGGTAGACGGATTGGACGATTTCTGACAGAGGAAGAATAAAAATAAACTGTTAGACAGTTGGAGCTTAAGTTTCATTTATTGATATTTCCATATGGGAGTCTTTCCGTTCTCTTCTTATCCCTTACACACATGGGTCTTCACTCCCTCGTCCCACTCTGTACCATCCACAGCCTTTCTCTTCAATTTTCTTCTTTTATTATTTTCCATAAGAAGAAAACGAAGAGGTGTAAATTGTTAGAAAGTTGAACCTTAAACGTCCATTATTGTCATGTTCAAGTGGGAGTCTTTCCTAACTCTTCTTATTCCTTACACACACAAGGGTCATCGCTCCCTCATACCAACCCCTACTCCCATCCACAACCTGTCTAGCTTTTTTTTTCTTTCCCAGAGGAAGAAGAAAAAGAAAATCTGTTAGAAAGTTGAAGCTTAAATGTCCATTATTGTAATGTTCAAGTGGGAGTCTTTCCTAACTCTTCTTATCCCTTACACACATAGGCCATCACTTCCTCCTCCCAGCCCCTACCATCCACAACCTCTCTTATTTTTCTTTCCCAGAAGAAGAAGAAAAAGAGTAAATTAGAAAATTGAAGCTTAAGTTTCCATTATTGAAATTTCAATGTGGGAGTCTTTCCATTTTCTTCTTGTCCCTTACACACATAGGCCATCACTTCCTCCTCCCACCCCGTACCATCCATAACCTCTTATTTTTCTCTTTCCTAGAAGAAGAATACGAAGAATAAATTGTTAGAAAGTTGAACCTTAAACGTCCATTAATGATATTTTCACGTGGGAGTCTTTCCATTCTCTTCTTATCCCTTACACACACGGGTCATCCATCACTCCCTCTTCCCATTCACAACCTCTCTTAATATTTTCTTCACTTTCTTTCCCAGTAGCACCCACCAGCCGGCGGCTTTCACCCTGAAGCTAACTTTCACACCTCATGCAAAATTGATGGACTGCAGTAATTGAGTTACGGCATAATTGGGCGAGGTTGCGTGAAATGCGTTTAAGCCGAGGTTAATCCCGCATCATTAAATCGACGTGCAAGATTAACAGGGCATTTGCAAATATAAAATCAACAGATACTTTGAATTTCGTGTATTTTATTTTATTATTTAACAGGCAAGACGATAAAGGCAGAAACACCAATAAAGAGAAGTGAATCTACATATTTGGAAATACAAAATCACCAGATATTTTGAAAATTATATATCTATTTTTATCATTTAAGAGGCAAGACGATAAAGGCAGAAACTGCAATACAGAGAAGTGAATCTACATATTTGGAAATATAAAATTATCAGATATTCTGAATTTTACATATTTTATTTTTTCATTTAACAGGCATGACGATAATGGAAGAAACTTCCATACGGAGAAGTGAATCTACATATTTGCAAATATAAAATCAACAGATACTTTGAAAATTATATATTTTATTTCATTATTTAACAGGCAATAAATGCAGAAACTGCCATATAGAGAGGTGAATCTACTTATTTGGAAATATAAAATCAACAGATACTTTGAAAATTATATATTTTATTTCATCATTTAACAGGCATGACGATAATTTCAGAAACAGCAGCAAGAATAAACACAAGTGACTCTACATATTTGGAGATATAAAATCAGCAGATATTTTGAATTTCATGTATTTTATTTTATCATTTCACGTACAAGACGATAAAGGCGGCGGCAGCAATGAAGAGAAGTGAATATACATTTGGCTCCCCCGCCCCCAAAAAAGAGAACGAGTATTTTCATCGCCTTCCGAACGAATGGACCGCAAAATGTCACTCTCTCTCTCTCTCTCTCTCTCTCTCTCTCTCTCTCTCTCTCTCTCTCTCTCTCTCAAAACCGAAGATGTTGCAAGGGGTATGAGCTGAAGGAGGAGGGGAGAGGGAAAGGGGTTGTGGAATGGGGGAGGAGAATAACACCATCTTTCTCACCCTTGTCTCATTGTGTTGGTGCTATAACTTCTTACACTCGCAGTGCAACTCACCCTGGGGACTCACTCCTCCATAACCCACGCCTCCTCCTCCTCCTCATCCTCCTCCTGCTCATTCCTCCCACTTCCTAAAGCTCCAACCTTCCTCCCTCCCTCCCCCTAACCCCTTCCTCCTCCTCCTCTGCCTACTTCTCGTAGTAAAGCTGAGGTTTCCATGAACGAGATATGATGTCTTCTGGTATTGGTGGAGAGAGAGAGAGAGAGAGAGAGAGAGAGAGAGAGAGAGAGAGAGAGAAAATGAAAGCCAGAGAAAGAGAGAAAGAGAGAGAGGGGGCAACAAAAGGAGAGAGAGAGAGAGAGAGAGAGAGAGAGAGAGAGAGAGAGAGAGAGAGAGAGCATTCCATGGATGATGTTCCACTCCCACCGAACCTCACTCACTTTGAACCCAATTCTAACCAGGAGGGAGTTTTAACACCTGCGCGTCTCATCATCGTAGCCATATGGTCGATTGTAACGCGACTCCAGCCTCATAGAAAAAAGGTTTTTCTCTTGTCCATTTTTCCTTATTTCTTTCTTTTATAATTTTTCCCTTATTCCTTTCATTTATCCCCTTTTTCCTTATTTCTATCCTTGAGTCTTTTTCCCTTATTTCTTTCTTAGATTCTTTTTCCCTTGTTCCTTTCTTTAATTCTTTTTCGTTACTCCTTTCTTTTATCCCTTCCTCCCTTGTTTCTATCTTTGATTCTTTTTACATTATGCCTTTCTTTTATCCCTTTTTCCCTTATTCCTTTCTTTTATAATTTTTCCCTTATTCTTTTCTTTTATCCCTTTTCCCTTATTCCTGTCTTTTGTCCCTTTCTTTTATCCATTCTTTCCTTATTCCTTTCTTTTATCCCTTTTCCCTTATTCCTTTCTTTTATCGCCCTTTTCCCTCATTCCTTTCTTTTATCCCGTCTTCCCGTATTCCTTTCTTTTATCCTTTTTTCCCTTACTCCTTTCTTTTATCCCTTTTTCCTTTATTCCTTTCTTTTTATAACTTTTTCTTTATTCCTTTCTCTTCTCCCTTCTTCTTTATTCCTTTAATTTTTTTCTTATTCCATCTTTTATCCCTTTTTCCCTTATTCCTTTCTTTTATTTTTTCTTATTCCTTTCTTTTATTCATTTTTCCCTTATTCCTTTTCCAAACGCCTTCCCTTGCCTCTGTCTGATCTAAAACTCTTCTAGGGAATATTAGAGATGATCTGATAATTTACAGTAAACTACTTCCTTAGTCTTCTACTATCGCTTTCTCCCTATGTCCAGTAATCTCTCTCTCTCTCTCTCTCTTTTAATTCATCTTACCGTCTCTCTCTTTCAAAGTCAACCACTTCTAATACCGCTCTCTCTCTCTCTCTCTCTATGTCCAGTAATCTTTCATCTCTCTCTCTCTCTCTCTATGTCCAATAATCTTTCTCTTTCCAACACACGCACAAAAATTCGCCTGAAAACGAAAACTGATTTAACAGAAAGATGTATTTTCTCTCTCTCTGTCTCTCTCTCTGTCTCTCTCTCCCCAAATTCATCGGCTCCCTCTCCGCCGCTCCCATAACTTGTTTCACTTAAATGTTTACAAAGACAAGTGATAAAAAAGAGAGAGAGAGAGAGAGAGAGAGAGAGAGAGAAAACAATTACTTCCCTCGTCTTTCTACTGCTGGGATTCTTCTAATATTACTTTCCCCCAAGTTTTCTTCTTCTTCTTCTTCTTCTTCACGCTGCGAAATTGCAAAGTTTTGCCAGAAGTAATTAGCGTAACTTATTTCAGGTTATTTGTATCGAGAATTGTTCTTCTATTGTTTTCGGTTATTCCCCCTCCCCCACGCCGCCACCCCCCCCCCCTTCCTATTTTTACGTTTGCTCTCTTCTGGACCGGAAATGAGGTGGCGAATGATACGCGTTCTTTCAAACAGCAGTTTGGGTCGGAAAATGTCTCATAGAAGTTAAAAGATTTGAACATAAAGTCATCAGAACTATTTCTCTTGAAATGGGGACATTAACAAACAAGTAAAAAATGCGCTGAGGTTTCTTCGGCGCAATCGAGTTTTCTGTACATCCGCGGCCCATGAAACTCAGCCACGGTCCGGTGGTGGCCTCAGCCACAGCCCATTAAATTCTTTGCCGCGGCCGATGAAACTTAACCACGGTCCAGTGCCGGCCTGTGTTGTTGGCACCTGTAGCGCTGCCAGAAGTACGATTATGGCTAACCATAACCTTAAATAAAATAAAAACTACTGAGGCTAGAGGGCTGTAATTTGTATGTTTGATGATTGGAGGGTGGATGACCAACATACCAATTTGCAGCCCTCTAGCCTCAGTAGTTTTTAAGATCTGAGGGCGGAGAGAAAAAGTGCGGACAGAATAAAGTGCGAACGGAGAGACAAATCCGGCACAATAGTTTTCTTTTACAGAAAACAATAAATAAAAAATAAGTAAAAACCCACAGTCATGTACGAGTATATGAGTAAGACTGTACTGATTAAAATGCAAAAAATAATCTTCTTAAATCGCCCTCATTTCTTTCGATTCAATAAGGAACAAACGCCCGTCAGAGCTTATAACACCAACACCAAAGAACAAATCACCTGAGAACACCTGTTCATTACCTGCCCAGAGCGTGCGGCGACTAATGCGAGCGACCCTCCGCCCAAAGAGTGAGAAGTAAGTCATTGATCATTTGGGCGGTCACTGGCGCGAATTGGTTACGCAGAAGCATTTATCCAATGTTGTTTTCATCGAAGATGTCACGAACATCGTTCGACCCTCGACGAAACTGTTGCTCGATTATGTCGCTTCAATGGATTTCAACTCTCCATGGATAGATTGATAGATAGACAGAATACAGAATTTAGGCCAGAGGCCGAAATGAAAAAAAAGTAAAAAGGTTCTGTTAAATGTGTAACAGGACGAAGACTCGCAGTTGCACTATGAAACAATTGTTAGGAGAGGGTGGGAGGTAAGGTGGAAGATGCAGATTCTGAACGGAGGTACAGTAAGCGGAATGAAAGGACCTAGCGAAGGAACGCTGCAAAGCAATTAAGTAATGCCTACGGTGGAATTATTGTTATTATTATTATAATTTTTTCTTTTATATCACGATACGATCTGAATCCATACGACTGCATATATATATATATATATATATATATATATATATATATATATATATATAAAGAATAAAAATTACGAAAAATAAAAAATAAAACGTACATCTCTTTCAAGCCTTAAAAAGTTATCAGTTTCACGCCATCAAATGCCATCATTTCCCCGTAATGAGAGGGTAATGCTGTCAGTGTATACCTCACGCGGTGCACTGTAAGCATTACTCAAGGCCCTTTGTAGCGTCCCTTCCTTAGGCCCCTAGCTGCTAAAACCCCTTCCATTCTCCTGTTACACCTTTCAAACCTTTTTACTGTCAATCTCCCTTTCAGCGCTGACTGACCTCATAGGTCACAGAGCTTGGCCTCTGGCCTACATTTTATATTCCAATTCCAAATTTTCACATCTGCTGTATTCCTAATACGCATCGCGTTTGAAACCATCGCACCCATCTCATTCCACAGACGAAGGATGTTCCGCATTAACTATTCCAGGCGGGTTCTCAGGTTCCCCCCCCCTCTCTCTCTCTCTCTCTCTCTCTCTCTCTCTCTCTCTCTCTCTCTCTCTCTCTCTCTCATCTCACTTGTTTTTAAATTAGCCTTCCCCCCCTCCCTCACCACACAGGGAATCTCGACAAAGTTTAGAGTACGGCCCACAATGCTCAAGGCGACAAAACCTGTTACTGTTGGTTACAAGTATTATTTAGCAAATCTTTTAATCTCGGTAAAGGTATTCAAATATAGAGTTTTTCCCAATTCAATAATTATTATTATTATTATTATTATTATTATTATTATTCAGAAGATGAACCCAATTCATACGGAATGAGCCCACCACAGGGACCATCGACATCGAAATTCAAGCTTGCAAAAACTATATTATTATTATTATTATTATTATTATTATTATTATTATTATTATTATTATTATTATTATTATTATTATTATATTATTATTATTATTATTATTATTATATTATTATTATTATTATTATTATTATTATTATTATTATTTTTATTATTATTATTATTATATTATTCAGAAGATGAACCAATTCATACGGAATGAGCACACCACAGGGGCCATCGACTTGAAATTCAAGCTTCCAAAGAATATTATGGTGTTCATTACTAAGAAGTAACGGAAGGCAATGGGAAATGCAGAAATAAGAAAAAATAAATTAATATATTAATAAAAATGCAATGAGAATAGTATTATGGCAGCTATGGAATGTACAGAATTTACTTCACAGCAATAATAGAGAAAATAAATCAGGGTCGAGCAGACAACAGGTCTCCAGTTTCCAAATGAATCTAGGCAAGAGAGCACCCCGCCCAACAAGCCAAGAGATTATTTACATTTTACAAAGTTCCTTTATTCCTCACCCCGTTGGACTGTGGAACAGTCTCCCTGAGGATGCTGAGCAATTGGAACTTCAGAAGTTCAAGCGGAGATGCAATGCGTTACTGCCCTAATACCGTTCCCCTTGCATTTGAATACATTTTTATCTTTTTATTAATATATATTTTCTTTTCAATAGAGCGCCATATTGTTTGGAAGCTTGAATTTCATGTCAATGGCCCCTGTGGTGGGCTTGTTCCATATGAATAGGGTTCATCTTCCGAATAATAATAATAATAATAATAATAATAATAATAATAATAATAATAATAATAATAATAATAATAATAATAATAATCTCTGGAAGCTTGAATTTCAAATCGATGTCCCCTTTGGTGGTTTTTTTCCATAAGAATAGGGTTCATCTTCTGAAAATAATAATAATAATAATAATAATAATAATAATAATAATAATAATAATAATAATAATAATAATAATAATACAAGCGTCTGATAAGAAATCGAAAGTCGACAACACAAAAATATAAATCCTAGAGAACTGAAAGTCCAAAAGTCCAAAGCAACGAAAACAGAATGAAAGTATTAATAGAAAAATAACCGGAGGTGAACTGCGAAGAGTTAATGACGCTTCATTAAAAAAATGAAAAAAGAAAAAAGTTTCCATTCCAGCGAACGGAGCTCAAGCACTTGCAAGAAAATAACGCTCGGGGAGTAAAATGCTTTCGCAGTTGCTTGAATTTCCGGCGTCCGCTGCAGCTTACTGCATCCTTTCCCAAAACTGGCGCAAGCAAGACGTTATTCCGAACAGTTCCCGTTTGGGAACTGGAATACAGAATTTAGGAATGAAAGAGGTTGCAGCTATGGGGCCTATGGAATGGACGCTGCAAAGAACATGAAGTAATGCCTACAGTTCACCACGTGAAGTGGCGCACTGACGGCACTAACCCCCTACGGGGGAGTTCTCGTTTTGGCCTTTGAATCCAGACACCGCTCGTATATCTGAGAACGGGTCTCGTTCGTTGCAACAGCTCGAGGGCTCTTGAAGTCGCAAAACCCGCCACTAAATCATGAGTAATTCATTAGGAAATCGTTATGCTCCGTTCGAATCGGGATTCGGAACACTTCTGAGAGTTCGAGTTCGCCTGATTGACAGTGTGGAAATACGAACTTCTTCTGAGGATCTGAATTGAATTGAATATAGAATTTGGGCCAAAGGTCCAGCACTGGGACCGATGATGAGGGAATCCAGTGGTGAAATGGAAACTGCCGGTAAAAGGTTTGAAAGGTGTAACAGGAGGAAAACCTCAATTGTTAGGAGAGGGTTGAGGAAAGTAAGATGGAAGACAGAGAATATGAAAGGAGGTACAGTAAAAGGAACGAAAGGGGTTGCAGCTAGGGGCCTAAAGAGGGCACACTGCAAAGAACCTTAAGTAATGCCTACAGTGCACCACATGAGGTGCACTGACGGCACTACCCCGCTACTGGGTTCCGAGGATTTGCTTGAAGCGACTGCAAGAAGTATCTGAACTGTACTGGAACTGTATCGAATCAAGAACAAGGAAATATTCGTAAACAGTTGGCTGTGGAGATAAAGAAGCATTTGAACCTAACTGAGATAAGTAAATATCGAAACTACATCTATTTATTAATTTATTTTTTCTTTTTTTAATAAGTGGGATCTCTTCTTTCTGTATTTCCCATTACCTCGTCTTACTTCTTCCTAATGAAAGCCATAATGTTCTTTGGAAGTTTGAATTTCTAGTCAATGACCCCTTTGGTGGGCTTGTTCCATATGAATGGGAATCGTCTATTGAATAATAATAATAATAATAATAATAATAATAATAATAATAATAATAATAATAATAATAATAATAATAATAATAATAATAATCGAATCAAGAACAATTAAGTATTCGTGAATAGTTGGATGTGGAGATAAAGATACATTTGAACTTATATGTCATTGAAGGATTTAAAGGAAACAAGAATAATTGAGGTAAACAAATGGCGTATTCTAAGGGAAAATGAAGTCCACACCATACACACACACACACACACACTCTCTCTCTCTCTCTCTCTAGCAATAATTTTCGTACAAAGTAAGGCTTGAAGTTTATGAACAATCCATCTTGAAGAAAATGCAAGCCACGGGTACACAGAAGGTATTTAAAGGAACATATTATTAAGGTTCCTTCTTCACACATTCCCATACATTTTTCAGATAAGGAATTAAACGGTGAATAAAGAATCGCCTCAGGAAAATCAATGCGAAACTGTCATTAAATTACGCCTACTTTCTATTGAATTAACCTTCTTTATTTAATAATGATTCTTGCAATTAATCCTAATTAATCCTCTTTTTAAGGATGTCTACAGTTCCTATTCTTTTTTTTTTTTTGATCCTCTCCCGATATTTCTAGGGTCTGGGCAGTATATGGACACTAAGAGGTCCTTGAAAAGAAAAAAAAAAACATACTACATTATGTGCCTTTTTTAATAGACTTGGTTCCTAGCCTATTTTTTTCTATCCTATCCTGACATTTCTCAGGTCTGGGTAGTATACAGACAATAAGGTTCCCTAAAAAAAAAAAAAAAAAAACAGACTTCGTCAGATACTTTTTTTTTTAATACCGGCTCCTAGTCTATTTTTTTCTGTCTATCCTATCCTGATATCTCTCAGGTCTGGGCAATATATGTACAATAAGGTTCCCTTGAAAAAAAAATCATCAGATAACTTTTTTTAATAGACTTGGTTCCTAGTCTTTTTTTTTTTTTTGTCTATTCTCTCCTGATATTTCTCAGATCAATATATGGGGTATTTTTTTTAAATAAAAAATTATACGGGCTATTTTAATAAAAAAATTATAGGCTATTTTTTTTTATAAAATCAAATATATTGAATATTTTTTAATAAAATAAAAATGGGCTATTTTTTTAAATAAAAAACTTTGTTAAATACACCCTATGAAGCTGTCTAACGTCAAAGCCTTTATACAGCAGCATCGGTTTCAAAGTACAGCACCAATTACAGAAGCCATCATATCCCTTAAAAAAAAAAAAGTTTTACCCTCATTAAGCATTCTGTTTTTACAACATTATATCATTCACTCGTTCCCCAAGATCTAATTCCAGTCATATTCATATATTCATGTTTCTGCATAATTGCTTCATTATTTCTTTTTTTTTTGCTGGGGGGTGGGGGTGAGGGGGAAGGGCCAGGTTTAATACATAATTTTTTCAGCCGTATATTTAAATCGCGTACACTCATGTACTTGGTTCCTTTGCGGATTTAAATTAAGTCCCCCAAAAATTTCATTCAACCGAATTCTTACGTTTGATTTACCGGTTGTCATTAATTGAAGTCTCTGTTTTTTAAGACATTTTATTCAATCTAATTTCCACCCCAAGCTGAAATCATCAATTTCAATCGTATAAGCTATTATTATTATTATTATATTATTTTTATTATTATTATTATTATTATTATTATTATTATTATTATTATTATTATTATATTATTATTATTAACAGCACCCGCAGTGGTAATGGCAGTAAAATTCCTGAACCGTGCTATTATCATCAGCAATAATAATAACAAAAATAATAATAATAATAATAATAATAATAATTATTATTATTATTATTATTATTATTATTATTTATATATTACTACAAGTAACATCAACATTATTAAATTTACTATTATTAATAGTAGCGTCTAAGTTGTCATTCAAATTCCTAAACCTTAGGTAAATTTCCTTTTGTCGGGAAAGAATGGAATAACTTCTGCCCCTTTCGAGTTAAAAAAAAAAAAAAAAACAATAAAAAACTCTCTGACCAGCAGAGTCAATACGAGCCTCCTGAGGGCACACACGAAGGCGTGACCCCTGCCGCCCTCAGGAGATTTCTGAGGCGTGCTTATCGCCGGCGGTAGTATATAGGCGTTTTGTTATCTATGGTTCATGCTGGGAATATTACGTGAATGAAGAGAGAGAGAGAGAGAGAGAGAGAGAGAGAGAGAGAATCTACCTTAGGAAGCGTTCTCGTCATAGATTGAGAGAGAGAGAGAGAGAGAGAGAGAGAGAATATCTTAGGAACAGACTCGTCACAGACTGAGAGAGAGAGAGAGAGAGAGAGAGAGAGAGAGAGAGAGAGAGTCCACCTCCGACTGGAGAGAATAAATTTCAATGTTTACACAATCCCAACCCTAGTACATTACTAATTAAACTTTCGCGAGAGAGAGAGAGAGAGAGAGAGAGAGAGAGAGAGAGAGAGAGAGAGAGAGAGTGCCAGCCAAGGTCTGTCGTACGGATACGCACACATGAATCAAAATCTATCCAGCTTTATCAACAATCAAATCAACACGTGATAAATTACAATCATAATGTCAATTATAATTCAACATCCAACCCCCTGAAAATAAAAACCGAACTTTGAATAAAGCACTGCTCTGCCGTCAGATGCATTAAAGATAAAATAAAAACAAGTAATTAGCACTCAATGCATAATAGATAAGCAGAATTAACATCCGATTCATTATGCAAAACCGACCGAGTACATTATGGAGCGATATATTAATATTAATATATTAATAAGTATTTTCGTAGACCTTTTAAGGATCTATTGAAAATTATAAGATTGCTACACCGCAATTCTCACTTTTATCTATTTACCTATTTATCAATTTTTTCTTTTTTTAATAAGTGGGAGTGGCCCCTTTTGTGGGCTTGTTCTATATGAATAGGGTTCATCCTCTGAATAACAATAATAATAATAATAATAATAATAATAATAATAATAATAATAATATTTCTTTGGAGAAAAAACAAAATGAAGTGGATTCAAAGAGAGAGAGAGAAGAGAGAGAGAGAGAGAGAGAGAGAGAGAGAGAGTTATACAATGACGTGTTTTAATATCTCCTGCGATAAAAAAAAGGAAGAAATAAAAAAGACACGCGCGAGAGAGAGAGAGAGAGAGAGAGAGAGAGCACCATAATACAACTAAAAACATTCCCATTTGACGCTAATCTAATTAAAGGTATCATCGGGACGACTTCAAAAGCGACATTAATGTGCATTATCAATGTGAACAATCATTTTCATGAGTCTGCTAATGTGTGCGCTTTTGAACATCAAAAAACAAGTAAAAAATGCGCCGAAATTCGTCGGCGCAATCGAGTTTTCTGTACAGCCGCTACAGCGTATAATCAAGACCACCGAAAATATATCTATATCTCGGTGGTCTCGGTTCAATGCTGTATGAGCCGCGGCCCACGAAATTTTAACCACGGCCAGGTGGTGGCCTGTCGTATATCGTTGCCAGATGCACGATTATGGCTAACTTTTAACCTTAAATAAAATAAAAACTACTGAGTTTAGAGGGCTGCAATTTGGCATGTTTGATGATTGGAGGGTGGATGATCGACTTACAAATTTGCAGCCCTCTAGCCCCGGTAGTTTTTAAGATCTGAGGTCGGACAGAATCAAGTACGGACGGACAGACAAAGCCGGAACAATAGTTTTCTTTTACAGACAACTTAAAAAGGGGAAAGATTTTATTAAAATGATAAATTAAAAGAAAAATACTCGAGAGTAGACACGAAGAAGGAGAAGAAAGAGAGAGAGAGAGAGAGAGAGAGAGAGAGAGAGAGAGAGAGAGAGAGAGAGAGAGAGAGAGAGAGAGAGAGAAATTCAACGGATTCGTTAACTCTCCGGATAGATTTCTGTGAACTGGTAAAGATTATATATATACACATATATATATATATATATATATATATATATATATATATATATATATATATATATATATATATTCACATACACATAATTTATATTCACCTACACACACATATGCATACATATGTAGTGTGTGTGTACACACACACACACACACACACATATATATATATATATATATATATATATATATATATATATATATATATATATATATATATATATATTAACATCAATACAGTTTAGCAAAGAAAAATAATGACAGTGCAAAAACGCGCAATACGAATTCGCCCACCATAAAAAATTTAGATTTCAATAAGGCTAAAAGGATAATAAATATTTCCAAGTGATGAATATTTCCAATTAATAAATATTTCCAGTTAATAAATATTTTAATTGATAAATATTTCCTGTTAACAAAAATTTTTAGTTGATAAATAATTCCTGTTAATAAATATTTTCAAATGATAAATATTTCCTGTTAATAAATATTTCCACTAAATATTTCCTATTCATAAATATTTCCACTAAATATTATCTATTAAAATATCCCCGATTGTTAAATATTTGAAATTATTTACTTCCGATTGGTAAATATTCGCAATTAAAAATATTTTTAAGTAATAAATATTTCCAATTGATAAATATTTCCAGTTAATAAATATTTACAATTGATAAATATTTCAAATTAATAAATATTTCAAATTGATAAATATTTCCAATGAATAACTATATTTCCAACTGATAAATATCTCCCGTTAATAGAGATTTTCAAATGATAAATATTCTCAATTAATAAATACTTCCAAGTGATAAATATTTCCAATTAATAAATATTTCCAATTGATAAATATTCCCAATTTATAAATATTTCTCGTTTCGGATTTCGAAGGAAGGTATCTACGGAACAAAACGCGATGAGAGAGAGAGAGAGAGAGAGAGAGAGAGAGAGAGAGAGAGAGAGAGAGAGAGAGAGAGAGAGAGAGAGAGAGAGAGTTACAAGGAGACCGGTTTTACTATCTCTTATAAAAAAGGAAAATAAATGATGAGAGAGAGAGAGAGAGAGAGAGAGAGAGAGAGAGAGAGAGAGAGAGAGTTACAAGGAGACGGGTTTCACTATCTCTTGCGATTAAAAATAAGGAGAATAAATGATGAGAGAGAGAGAGAGAGAGAGAGAGAGAGAGAGAGAGAGAGAGAGAGAGAGAGAGAGTTACAAGGAAACGGGTTTCACTATCTCTTGCGATTAAAAATAAGGAGAATAAATGATGAGAGAGAGAGAGAGAGAGAGAGAGAGAGAGAGAGAGAGAGAGAGAGAGAGAGAGAGAGAGTTACAAGAAACGGGTTTCACTATCTCTTGCGATTAAAAACGGAGAATAAATGATAAGAGAGAGAGAGAGAGAGAGAGAGAGAGAGAGAGAGAGAGAGAGAGAGAATTATGATGGGATGTTTGAGAGGAAGGGGGAGGGGGTGATTTGGAAGGGGTGAAAGGACCCAGGACAGGGAGTATGGGAGTATAGTTGAGAGGTCCAAGTGAACGCTCAGAGGGGTCTATGTGTGTGTGTGTGTGTGTGTGTGTGTGTGTGTGTGTGTGTGTATGCGAGAGAATAGGGGACCCTGGGAGGGGAATGGATGGAGGAGGCCGTCGGGGGAGGATAGGGGGGAGTGTCAAGCAACAAAAATTAAAATCAATACCACCGCTAACGGGTGTCGCTTACACTGCGCAACTATAAACACCAGTGACGTCCCAACTTGGCCTGAATGCGCAGGTACTTGTTAAGAGAGAGAGAGAGAGAGAGAGAGAGAGAGAGAGAGAGAGAGAGAGAGAGAGAGTTATCTCTTTCTCTCTTCGAAGCGTCTTCTACTTCTTCTTCTTCGGAGGCTGACAGAGAGAGAGAGAGTTATCTTTCTTTCTCTCTTCGAAGCTTCTTCTTCTTCGGAGGCTGAATGAGAGAGAGAGAGAGAGAGAGAGAGAGAGAGAGAGAGAGAGAGAGAGAGAGAGAGAGAGTTGTCTTTCTCTTTCCTTCTTCGAAGCTTCTTCTTCTTCTTCGGAGGTTGAATGAGAGAGAGAGAGAGAGAGAGAGAGAGAGAGAGAGAGAGAGAGAGAGAGAGAGAGAGAGTTATCTTTCTCTTTCTCTCTTCGAAGCTTCTTCTTCGGAGGCTGAGAGAGAGAGAGAGAGAGAGAGAGACTTATCTTTCTTTCTCTCTCTTCGAAGCTTCTTCGTCTTCTTATTCTTCTTCTTCGGAGGAGGAGGAGGAGGAGGATGAATGAGAGAGAGAGAGAGAGAGAGAGAGAGAGAGAGAGAGAGAGAGAGAGAGAGAGATGAAGACGGGGCAAACGCACGCAAACGAAGTAACTAGAAAATTCCGATAATAAAAGATTGCCGCCGCACGGAAGAAGGAGCGTAAATATTTATGATACGAGGCGAGAAGGCTCTCCTCCTCCTCCCCCTCCTAGGATAAGCGCCCTGCTAAAACCCGAGAGAGAGAGAGAGAGAGAGAGAGAGAGAGAGAGAGAGAGAGAGGGGAGGAGGAGGAGAATGAGGAGGGGGGGGGAAGAGGGAGGGAAATTCTCTCTCTCTCTCTCGAACCCAAACGGAACTGCCGCAGACACTTTCTTAAGCCTTTTTCCCCCTCCGGATTCTCGAAACAATCACAGCGGACGAATGAACGGACCAATCGTTGTTCCGCCCCTCCCCCCTTGGCCCCATTTCCTCATTTTTTATTTTCCACGAAACGACGAATAAACGAAGCCCTACGAAAACCTCTATTCGTCATCACGAATGCACGAAACGGAAAGAATTTCCATCTCTACAGTATATCTATGTATCCACATCGCCCAAGTATCATAACCTGTCATCTTGATTCGAATGACCGGCGCTCCTCCTCGCTGGAGCCTCCTCCTCTGGAACAACACAGAGGCTGGTCTGGAAGCCCCTGGAAGAGTGGGAGGGAGGGAGTGGGAGATAGGGGGGAGGAGGAGTCCTCAAAGGACCCCTGCCCCCCTGCCAAAGCCGTTCCCCCTCCGCCAACCAACCGCCTCTTCTTCTTCTTCTTCTTCTTCTTCTTTTACACACGGCAGTAAATTATGTCTCCAGGAGTTATTGGGGAGAAAAGTTCCCGACTAAAACACTTGCTATACGTTATCCGTAATGTATCTGCCTGACAGCTTGTGTCCGAACTAACGTTATATATACAGTATTTCGGGGGATTTTATTAGCACCGCCGCTTTCTGTAAATGTTGGTCACAAAAACACGAATGAAAAGAGATACAAAAAAGATCAAACAGGAATTCTGATGGAGCGCGAACGTGGAAGGATGGCGCCTTTAGAATGCTAGAGAACGGGTCATACTCATGTTTATTATTATCATTATTATTATTATTATTATTATTATTATTATTATTATTATTGGTGAAGAAATCCACAGTCATGTCATTGTAAATATACATTAAGAATATATTTGTAACGAGAGCTTTCGAGACCTTTAAATATATATTAAATATATACGCTTCTATATGTGTGTATATATGTACAGTATATATATAATTATGACATCATTGTGATTTCTTCATTATTTTAGTGACTCATGTGATTATGTGTTATAATTATTATTATTATTATTATTATTATTATTATTATTATTATTATTATTATTATTATTATTATTATAGTGAGATTTGAGATGCATAATTTTTCTATTTAGAAATGTCAGTCATATACCACAATCACATTGCAAATTAGTATTGAAAAAATTGCCAAAATTACAGCGATTGTATTTTGCATTCCACACATTTGCTACGTAATTGTAGGTCTGTCCTGAATAATAATAATAATAATAATAATAATAATAATAATAATAATAATAATAATAATAATAATAAAAACAACACAGGAAGTAAAACTAAACAAGCCAGAATATAGAACTCAGAATCTAACGTATTTCCACAAATAATAATAATAATAATAATAACAATAATAATAATAATAATAATAAAAACAACACTGGAAGTAAAACTATGCAAGCCACAATATAGAACTCAGAACCCAACGCATTTCACATCCAATAATAATAATAATAATAATAATAATAATAATAATAATAATAATAATAATAATAAAAACAACACTGGAAGTAAAACTAAGCAAGCCAGAATATAGAACTTAGAACCCAACGCATTCTACACAAGTCTAATCACCATTGGCAACAGCTAATTTGAAGCGACGTGGCATCATTTTTTATACTACGATTTAACGCAAGTAATTCAATTGATTCGGAGCGAACAGATGAATTATTGTTGCCGGATTTAACTGCGTTATAGTGGGTTTGCTGAGACAAAGGGGAAATTATAATCGCATTATCCCACAGTGAACCAACCACAGTGTATACTGCTTATTTTAGAGCCAAGGGTTTCTTTGCGCTACGTATGTGCAGTATGTATACGTGTATATACATATATACATACATGTGCATTCTGCTAAGAAGAACGGAATTTGCAAATGAATGATTTCTCTCTCTCTCTCTCTCTCTCTCTCTCTCTCTCTCTCTCTCTCTCTCTCTCTCTCTCTCTATATATATATATATATATATATATATATATATATATAATATACATATATAATTATATATATATATATATATATATATATTATATATATATACATACATATATACAGTATGTACATATATATAATCAGAAAGCTACAAACCGTCTTTAATATCAATTCGCTCTACCTCGGAAATAATATATTTTTTATATGTTACAAGGGGAATTTTTAGTTGATAACTTATTATCAACTAAAATTCCCCTTCGGTAAATATATATGAAAATATATTATTTCCGGACAGAGCGAATTGATATTAAAGGACGTTTGTTTTCTGATTGTATATGAATCACGGTGATGTGATAAAAGTACATATATATATATATATATATATATATATATATATATATATATATATATATATATATATATCCCTATATAAAATATATACACACATACACACATATATATACATGTATATAATATTATGTATATATATATATATATATATATATATATATATATATATATATATATATATATATATATATATATATATATAATATATATATATATATATATATATATATATATATATATATAGAGAGAGAGAGAGAGAGAGAGAGAGAGAGAGAGAGAGATTATTTGGCACTGCCTCACCTCTACGATGAGAGTCAAAATGGCACAAGGAGTTTCTGCCACCCGTGTAATTACTAAGAATACCAGATATTACTGTCAGAGAATCGACCCAAGTCTGATTATTGCAAAATTCAAAATGATGGACTTGTTTGGCTGGGATGCCTAGTGCTATTGTATGTGTATGTATATGTATATATGCATAAACATATATATATATATATATATATATATATATATATATATATATATATATATATATATATATATATATATATATATATATATATACTATATATGCCATACATATATAATCATATATATACATATATATTTACATACTATATATATTGGATATATATATATATATATATATATATATATATATATATATATATATATATATATATATATATATATATATATATATATATATATATATATATATAGTTATAACAACCACAATGCCCTCTTGACTTCTCGATTCTTGAGTGCTTTTTTGATATGCTTGTAACTTCATGAAGCCGTAACATCCAAACACAAGAAATTGAAGAGGCTTGTGATTGCCGGTTGCCGGAGCGTGACCTCCTTGTGGTTAAGGTGACCAGGTTCGTCTCCGCGACCGGCAATCACAAGTCTCTTCAATTCTTTTGTGTTTGGATGTTACGGCTTTGTAGTTACAAGCATATCCAAAAAGCGAAGAATCGAGAAGTTAAGAGGCATTGTGGCTAGAATTACATATGTGTCTGATAAAAGTTATATATATATATATATATATATATATATATATATATATATATATATATATATATATATATATATATATATATATATATATATAGAAATCATCAACACACAATCATGTGTGGAACAGAAATAAATTTCTGACTCACGTCGGGATCGAACCCAGGTCTCTCAGGTGGAAAGCAAGGGCGTTACCCACTGGGCCATACAAATTTCAAAAAAGTTGGAACCTGAAACTGCACCCAATGAATTACCTGGGCAAGCTAACTGCTTGCATACCAGCGAAGTTTTCCCCAACTTCCCGACTCAGCAATGACCCAATAGACAACATTTCATTGAATTATCCTTCTGAGTGAATAAGATAGAAATCATCAACACACAATCACGTGTGGAACAGAAATAAATTTCTGACTCACGTCGGGATCGAACCCAGGTCTCTCAGGTGGAAAGCAGGGCGTTACCCACTGGGCCATACAAGTCTAAAAAGAAGTTGGAACCTGAGAGCAACTGCACTAAAAAAAAGGAATTACCTGGGCAAGCTAACTGCTTGCATACCAGCGAGTTTTTCCCCAACTTCCTGACTCAGCAATGACCCAATAGACAACATTTCATTCAATTATCCCTTCTGAGTGAATAAAGATAGAAATCATCAACACACAATCACGTGTGGAACAGAAATAAATTTCTGACTCGTCGGGATCGAACCAGGTCTCTCAGGTGGAAAGCAAGGGCGTTACCCACTGGGCCATACAAGTCTAAAAAGTTGGAACCTGAAACAACTGCACCCAAGGAATTACCTGGGCAAATAACTGCTTGCATACCAGCGAGTTTTCCCCAACTTCCCGACTCAGCAATGACCCAATAGACAACATTTCATTCCGATTATCCTTCTGGTGAATAAGATAAATCATCAACACACAATCACGTGTGGAACAGAAAATAAATTTCTGACTCACGTCGGATCGAACCAGGTCTCGGGTGGAAAGCAGAGGCGTTACCCACTGGGCCAAGTCTAAAAGTTGGAACCTGAGAACAACTGCACCCACCTGGGCCAATAAGCTTGCATGCCAGGTTCCAAGTTCAGCTGGCCGGGCAGCGGTGAAGCGCCCTTGCTGCCTCCTGAGAGACCTGGGTTCGATCCCTGACGTGAGTCAGAAATTTATTTCTGTTCCAACACGTGATTGTGTGTGTTGATGATTTTCTATCTTATTCACTCAGAAGGGATAATTGAATGAAATGTTGTCTATTGGGTCATTGCTGAGTCGGGAAGTTGGGGAAAACTGCTGGTATGCAAAGTGTTAGTTTGCCCAGGTAATTCCTGCAGTTGTTCTCAGGTTCCAACTTCTTTAGACTTGTATGGCCCAGTGGGTAACGCCCTTGCTTTCCACCTGAGAGACCTGGGTTCGATCCCGACGTGAGTCAGAAATTTATTTCTGTTCCACACGTGATTGTGTGTGTTGATGATTTCATCTTATTCACCAGAAGGGATAATTCGAATGAAATGTTGTCTATTGGGTCATTGCTGAGTCGGGAAGTTGGGGAAAACTTGCTGGTATGCAAGCAGTTAGCTTGCCCAGGTAATTCCCTGGTGCAGTTGCTCAGGTTCCAACTTCTTTTAGACTTGTATGGCCCAGTGGGTAACGCCCTTGCTTTCCACCTGAGAGACCTGGGTTCGATCCCTGACGTGAGTCAGAAATTTATTTCTGTTCCACATGTGATTGTGTGTTGATGATTTCTATCTTATTCACTCGAAGCGATAATTCGAATGAAATGTTGTCTATTGGGTCATTGCTGAGTCGGGTTGGGGAAAACTTGCTGGTATGCAAGCAGTTAGCTTGCCCAGGTAATCTTTTGGGTGCAGTTGCTCAGGTTCCAACTTCTTTTTAGACTTGTATGGCCCAGTGGGTAACGCCCTTGCTTTCCACCTGAGAGACTCTGGTTCGATCCCGACGTGAGTCAGAAATTTATTTCTGTTCCACACGTGATTGTGTGTTGATGATTTTATCTTATTCACTCAGAAGGATAATTTGAAATGAAATGTTGTCTATTGGGTCATTGCTGAGTCAGGAAGTTGGGGAAAATTCGCTGGTATGCAAGCAGTTAGCTTGCCCAGGTAATTCTGGGGTGCAGTTGCTCTCAGGTTCCAACTTCTTTTAGACTTGTATGGCCCAGTGGGTAACGCCCTTGCTTTCCACCTGAGAGACCTGGGTTCGATCACGACGTGAGTCAGAAATTTATTTCTGTTCCACACGTGATTGTATGTTGATGATTTCTATCTTATTCACTCAGAAGGGATAATTCGAATGAAATGTTGTCTATTGGGTCATTGCTGGAGTCGGGAAGTTGGGGAAAATTCGCTGGTATGCAAGCAGTTAGCTTGCCCAGGTAATTCCTGGGTGCAGTTGCTCTCAGGTTCCAACTTCTTTTAGACTTGTATGGCCCAGTGGGTAACGCCCTTGCTTTCCACCTGAGAGACCTGGGTTGATCCTGACGTGAGTCAGAAATTTATATATATATATATATATATATATATATATATATATATATATATATATATATATATATATATATATATATATATATCTTATATGGTATTCTAGCCAGATTGTGTTCTTCACTGGGAGTTGGGC